>NC_043701.1:170070645-170237697 GCF_006229205.1 Suricata suricatta
TCTAATTACATGAAATAGAAGTTGGGGTTCTGATTTTTTACTTTGCTTATCCATTTGGAGTGTCATTGTAACTACTGTATTGTAAATGATGGAAAATAATTGCATATGTTAAAAAAATAGTGTTATATTCTAAAAAATAAAATAAATAAAGTTACAAAAAATATTAATGAATATAAAGCGCTGCAAGGTGATGCTATGTAAATGTTTACTTACTGTGTGGCCTTAAACATGTTGCTTAATATCTCTGTGCCTGTTTCTTCAGTCACTAAATGCAGGTAGCAGTGCTGTTCTGTTTATTTCCCTTTAACGTGGACCAGTGCTTTGACCGGCACTAGCCAGGAAGATGGGTAGACAAGGGGAGCTGGTTGAAGGAAAGAATCCACTGCAGTGAGTGGATTCACATGCCAGCAAGGTGGCCTGTCCCTTCCTGGTCCTCCCAGTTGTCCAGGCTGCTTCTTTGGACACTGCTTTGGCAAACCCACTGGCCATATTAGGCTACCCTCCTTTCCAGAGGTTCAGGGGTAAGACCTAGTCTGTCACTGGCCATCTGCCTTTGCAGTCAACATGAACTGCAATCGTCTTTGTATTCCAAATATAGTAGATGTACGCCTTTGTCCCTAGGATGCTTTAAGAATCATTCATCAAGAAGTTTCATAGTCTCATGGCTAATTCTCTCAATGGCCTTGGAGAGAAGGGAAGATAGTTCTATGATTCCTAATTACTAAATGAGGAGACTGAGGGCCAGAGAAGTGAAGTGGCACCCAAAGTCACAAGTACGTCGTGGTTGTACATCCTGGTGCTTATACTTGTGTGGTTCATGGACTTCCACTTGCCTAGATCCGACACCCCTCCCTGTAATGACCCTTCCTGCAGGATTATGTGTTCCCATCTGCTGACATTGGACTTGGCCAGGTGACTGCATTTGGCCAGTGAAATGTGAGCTCTGCCCAAGAAGAACCTCTAAGAGCTGTGCTCGATTTGCCACATGTCTTCCTTCTGCCGTAAAGTTGGCAAAGTTCCAGTCACAGGCTGCTTCATCACTGGGTCCTCGGGTGAGGACAGTGTGAAACAGGGTTGTATATGGCATACAGGGGACGTGTCAATGAGCAAGAAGCAAACCTCTGTGGTTGTAAGCCATTGAGATTTTGGGGTTTTATGTTACCACAGCAAAACCTAGCCTCTTCTAACAGGTACAATGTGTTTTAGAAAACATACCCTCCACGCATAAGATCTGTTATACTTTTTACCTCCCCGTCCTTTACAAGACACTTGTCTTAGAAGATAGTTCAAGAGGCCTAATAATGGTGGCCTTTACTTCCCATCTTTGCACATACCTCTCTTCTTCATATAGTTCTGATTAGCCCTCTTGGCACAAAAATCAAATATTTCCTCAAATATTACTTCAGAATGTGACTTTATTTAGAGATAGGGTCCTTACAGAGGTAAGCAAGTAAAAATGAAATCATTAGGGTGGGCCCTAACCCAATATGATTGGTGTGCTTATGAAAAGGAGAAATTTTGGGGTGCCTGGATGGCACAGTCCATTGAGCATCCGACTTCAGCGTAGGTCATGATCTCATGGTTCATGGTTTGAGCCCCATGTCGGGCTTTGCATTGACAGCACAGAGCCTGCTTCAGATTATCTCTCTTTCCTTTTCTCTCTGTTCCTCCTTCTACTCATAGTTTCTCTTGCTGTCTCTCTATCTCTCTCACAGAAATAAATAAACATTAAAAAAAAAGAAAAGGGGAAATTTGGACACAGACACGCATTCAGTAAGAATGCCCTGTGAACATGGAGACAACCATCTACAAGCCAAGGAGAAAAGCTTGGAACAGATTTTTTTCCTCATGCCCCTCAAAAGGAACTGACCCTGCCAACTACTCAATTTGAGGCTTCCAGCCTCCATATATGTAAGCCAATATATTTTTTGTTGTTTAAGCCAACCATTTTGTGATAGTTTGTTATGGCAGCCCTAACAATGACACCTAGTATATCTTTCAATTTCTTGAGATCACAGAGATGGTAACAAATCCGTGGTAGCTAATTAGGACAGAATGAGAAGAAATTTGATAAATAAATAGTAAGGGTGGGGAGGTAGAGATTCTCCAGGCAAGGGCATGGTGTCAGCAAGGGGTAGAGTGAGGAATCCTCCTTGTGTGTTTGAGGCCTGGCAATACACTGGTCCTGTTCAAGAGCAGGGTGAGAGGTGATGGAGAAGGTAGGTTGGGACCAGGTCATGGGAGCAAACCCTGGTCTTGATTGATAGGTAAACTCCAAATGCTTTCATCTTTGATAATCAGATACTGTTACAGCTTCCTGAGGAATTTTCTAGTGGGTTTGGGGTTTGTAAATGGTCAAAATTTAATCAGGACCAAGTTGATGTGAGCAAAGGAAATGGTTGAGTTGGGACAATAAGGAATGAAGTAATGAGTAGTTTTCTAGACTAGTGGGCTTTGGTGAAGTAAATAGATCTCCCTCTATGCACTACATAGTTGCACATATTGCTTCCTAAAGAAGCTACTTTGTTGGTCAAACTCCTGATATGTCTCCTCACTTAGCAGGGACACCTTATCAGCACCTGGCATCGGCCCTCATACCTGAGGCAGTCCAGCCAGGTCGGGCAGAATATTGCAACCTCTGGCCAAAGTCACATCTGCAATGAATAGTGTTGCCCTACATCTACCATAGTGGAGCCTGGCCTTGACCTGATCTCACCAGTTTGCCCCATCCCTGTCCACGTGACACAGTCTCTGTCTGCCTTCCTGGTTTTCAATTCCAGTTCTCCCACCTCTCTGTGTTCAGAGCACTGAGTGCCTAGTGCCTTGGGCTCTGATGACTCAACATCCCGAGGTTCTGGCAAAGGTCCCCCTTCTGGTGACATGGATGTCATGCCTGGAGAACCATGGCAACATGTTCCACTCCTCAGATCCATCTCCCATGGACACTGACTCGACCCACGCTGCATTTACTGTGTAGTTTGTGTCATATAAAATTGGACAATGGGCCACTCTTCTGATAGGTAGTCAACACCCTTCCAGCCAGGTCAGTCATCGGGAGGCCGCTCCACCTGGATTACTGAAGACCCTGAATGTCTCACATAAAGCTCCCCAAGAAACAGCCACAGCCTTTCATTTCCACGGAGAATGGGGCGTGCTTGTTACTCCTGATCCTCAAATGCATATGGAGGGCTAAATGCCTAGTTTTGAAGGTGCCTGAGGACCTGTAGATAAATGATGGCACTCAGAAGCAGGGGCTCATGTTACCGTTGAGCTGCCCACAACTGGCTTTCCTCACTCTAAGTACCTTGGCAGCAGTGTCTTTTCCAGCTGTACGTCTCTTACTTAATGGGAAGCCCGTCCAGAGCTCTGGAGCAAAGGCCATGAGATTCAAATCCCATTCCAAGCGAGTGAGTGACAAGCAACTAATTTCTAAAGCTGTGCAGCGGATATTTTTTCTGCCTTCAACCCTCTGGGAGAGAGAATGATGCAAATGAAATACCCCAAGGGGGAGTAGCTTGTTGTAACTTATGATTAATCTTGAAAAACCACATGAGTTAAGCATTCCAGTCCTGGAGCTAACCCTAAAACCAGGAACATGATACCATTCCCTCCTCGCACGTCTGCTCCTCGTTCCCTCACTCCCCTGGCCCCAGAAAGCTTAGGTGCATTTGTATATGTGGCCTCTTTGCCACCCAAGCCAGGAGAGGAGTCCTTTGTTGCAACCAACTCAGAAAAAGCAACCTTGGGTCTGTCATGGGGGACAGCTCCTTTAATCAGAGTAAGAGCCTAATGCATGTTTAAAACCTTTTTTCCTTCAAATATTTGATTTTGTTGTTCTTATGAAAGCCCAATGTTCGAGGGCATTTCATCCTCTCCTCAGTCCAATAAAGATGCTTCTGGAAGCATGCTAGGCCATGCCTAACCACAGGAAAAAAATGATGTTGGTAAATAGAGTCCAGGACAAAACACGGGCATCCCACCTCTTCAAATTCGAGCATCTAGGTGCCCCCAAAGGGCTCTCTGCGAGGTGCCCACCTCTGACCATGAGCAAATCATTTTACCCCTCAGGTTTGTGTTCTTCATGTCAAAAATTAGCTAACATGTCCTACCTTTGAGATTGCTTGGGGAAACAAAGTCACTGTGTCATTCGTTTGTGCCTTGGCTTCCTCTCTCAGGGCTTTTAAGAAAACTAAATGAGCTCATGCATGTAACATGCTTAAGATCATGCCTGGCAGAGAGTATGGAGTAAATGTGGCCATTATTTTTACTGGCTTTGGGTGAAGCCACACTAAAGATGGTGGAAAGGAGAAAGTATGTCACTAGCAAAAGCATGAATTATGTCCCTGTTAGCACAGCTGCCAAGCTATTTCCCTCGGCAATCCATTGGGCAAGAGGTTCTTTATCCCAGTGACAGCTGGCTGCTGTCCTGACTCCTTTGATTTGCCCCAACAGCAAAGCAGGACCTTTGGACAAGACCATTCTGAGTCAGGGGACATTTCAATATGGCCCTCTTGATGTTGAGCAATCATAATGCAAAGACAATTCAAAAAAATTAAGAAGCAATGAGGACCAGTGGCCTTGAGTCTTGAGCCTCCCTCCTTCCCTGAGTTCAATTTTGTCATTGAAACTAACCCTGTTGGAATCAAGGAGGAAGTGTTGCTATTTCCACAATTCTTAATACTGTGGTTTTTTTCTTTCTGTTTCTCTAATGGAAAGTTTAAGCATTTGTTTTCCAGGCTTAATCTGAGCTTCCTGGGTCAAAGTGGTGATGTCAGATGTCTGTCTTCTCCCACAGACCACCCAGTCTGTCAGACAGTGCTTCTTTCCTGGCGCTTACTGTGGGTCGCTGGCTTAGGAGGCTCTGTGGTCGGGGAGTAAATCATAGGCAGAGTTGGGCCAGTTTCATCCTACAGAGGAACAGGCAGCATCATTGGCCACCAGCTTGGGAAAGCCCGGGTTGGGGGTACTGGGGTGTCCAGGCTTGCAAAGTATTTCATTAATTGGCCACCATCTATGCCTTCGTTCCCAGCTTATTTTAATTAGCTGCTTCCGGATTTAATCTCCCAAATGTTCTGCCTCTGTCCTTGTTTAATCCTGCAGTCTGATGGGCCATTATTTATGCACATCAATACTGTTTACAAACATGAAAGCCACCCAGCGGTGTTTGAACTTTAGGCACTGCCATTGGTTATCAATAAAAAAAGGCAGCCCTGCAGGTGGTGCATCAATACCGCCAAGTCAATATTGCATGCGCAGGCAAGATCTGGGCTTTTCTGCATAGTCTGGGGGAGGAGGCTGCAGTTGGCAGAAACCCTATTCCACTGGTCTTTGCCCTCGAGTATCACCATCTTGTTTCCAATTCCGAGTCACTGACGGCCTCTGGGGCTGACTGGGTTATTGAGGAAGGTTGCTGTTGCAGCAAGAGAAGAAATCCACCATTTTGGAAGAATATCTTTTTCTTCCCCAGCGGACCCATAGGGCCATGGTTCTCCTGGCGTGCTGGAATCAGAGTCAGTTTTCCACCAGGCTCCCACACTTTAGGACAAGTCAGAAGCTCTCTCTTGGCTTCCCTTTTTAAGTCTAGAAAATATGTGTCAATGGTTGAATATGGTAATGTGTATAAAAGTGGTTTTATAACGCTGTGATGGATCAAATGGGTTGTGCAATGGTTTACGGGGCCAGAGAGACATAGGTTCAAACTCCCCTTCTGCTACACCCTGGCTGGGTGCCCTCCAGTGCTTTACACAATATCTCTAATTCCTAGTTTACCCATATGTTAAATGGGCTTAAGAGTGGTACCATTCTGGAAGGCTATTTCAGGACAAAATGAAATTAAACATAAAGAGTGTATGTAGCCTACTACCTAAGACCTAAGAAACACTGTTGCTCCATTATGATGGCTTTTTATTAAATTATTATCATTATTGCTATTATTATTATTATTACAATTCCCAGGTCAGCCACTACTTAGCTGAGTGAACTCAGACAACTTACTTTTTGTCCAAGCCCTGGTTTCTTCAGTTGTCAGCTAGAAATCATAACACCAATCTCTCAAGATTCTCTGAGAATTAAGTAAAAATATTGTGTAACCCACGGACTAGTGTATTTGCTGTTCTCTCAATGCATCATCCCCTAATTGTTATTTTCTCTCTTTCCTTCTGTGGAGAGATGTAAACCTCCTTTCTCTTTGTAGTATTCTTTGCAAATCTGAGGGAAGCATGCTTAGCCATCTCATTTCAAGCCAAGGCTAGGAAGGGTAAGCTTTCCAGGTGCTGGGATCAGGACGTGAGAACAAGGTTGGTTTCCCTCAGGTGGTGCCTCTGGTAGGGAAAACCCACGAGGTGTCTGGATTTTATGGTTTTTGTCTTTTGTCACCTAACCACCTCCTCCTCTCTGTCTGTATTGCATAATGCAACCTGTGGGAAGCAGCATGGTTAATTCATTTTGACAGGTTCCTACACGGGACTCCAACTTCCAAGAGATGAGTCCCCACAGCCCGTGTGCTGTGTGACTGAGAAATCATGTGTTTCTATGGCTTCTGCATCAGAGCTGCCCAAGCCATATATACATAATTAGCAGTGATGCACTGAGAAGCCCCGGTTTTTACTGAGTTTATTAACTGGCTGCTGGCTTTGGGATAAGCACCTCCCCCAACTGCAATGACCTCCAAACAAACTATTTAGATATCTGCCTTCCAGGAGAATGACCAACTCATCTGATTTGCCTGGACTTTCCTTCTTTGAGTACTGAAAGACTCATGTCCCAAGAACCCACTCTATCCTGGGCACCCTACCACATTTGTCACCGTACCTTCCCAGGTGGACAAAGTGTCTTCCCTTCAAGCTAATGATGAAACCAAAAATCTTGGGACCAATTGTGGGGTGTCTCCAGCAGAAAGGAATGGGGACACCCAAAGAAACAAGGGCTCTGAGGACTGAGACTTCAGTGGCTTCTCCTCCCACAGAGAGCATACGAGGCAGGTCTTTCCTAGAAGAGATTCTCTGGAAAGGACTAAATGGTATGGATGGAGTGGATGAGGGGACACACCATTTCCCTCCACTCCCTACCTCTCCTTTGAGCCTTATGCAAGACCCCTGGGGGTAAAGCAATGCTCAAACTAAATCTGAAGAAAATGTTGGTATTTCTCTGAGTTTAAAAGTCATAAAAACTCTATTCTCTTCAAGAAAGAGCAGCAGAAGCCATTCTACCAGACACGTAAAAGAAAGGAGAATAATTTAAGCATAAGCAAAACAAACCAGGTTGAAGATACTGTTAAATTCCTGGTATAACTGGATGTTTCTGTGGTCTCCAGATTTTAAAGAAATGGAGTAACAGAGGAAAGCAAATATAGTAACTAATGTTTCCTGGGTACATGGTACTTACCAAGCACTGTGCTAACTGCTTATGGGCCTTGTCTCATCTATTCCCAGAAGCCAGCCTAGAAGATAGACACTATTATTGTCTGCATTTAGATTTGAAAGCATGAGTTTCAAAGATGTTGAAGTAACTGTTCTAAGGTCATGCAACTAGCAAAGGTCAAGGCCAGGATTTGGACTTTGGTCTTCAGGGCATAGAGCTGTGATCTTGACTAGTGAGCTCCACTGCCTACCACTATCTTGTCTTCCCTATATATTCAACCTCACCACTGTCACCATAGATTTTTAACACATTTCTTGACAATTCTTCAGAGATGCTTTGCTCAAGATGAACCCAACTAGTCCATGCTAAGTCAACGCTGGCAGGCACATGTAGGCACTCACGCACACATGCACATCTGCTGGTAAAAATACAGAAACACAAATAGAATCATTGTAAAACATGCAGCTTTTCTTTTAACTTTGAGCTTTCCATGCACGTGTCTCAGGGACTGTCCACCAGGCATTAGGTATAACCATCAAAGTTCTCAGGGGTATGAGGGAGATGGAGGAGGGAGAAGAAAATGCTGGAGCAGTAAAGGGAGCTACTAGAAAGTAGAAGTCTCTTTGTAGGCCATGGTTCTGCTCTCTCAAGTCTTCAGAAAAGTTAAAACTCTTATGATTGGAAACCTTGGGAATAATAAGAGACCAAAATCTAGCTTGTGGCCAACCCGAGGCATACCCTGAGGAATGCATGCACAGGAATTCATGGAAGGTGAGGGAGGCTGGGAACTGGAAGAACCTGGGGCAGGGGCGGGGGCTTAGGGCTGAGCTGGGAGGCAGACTGGAATTGGGAATGTGAGTCAAGTTCACCTGATATGTCAGGGGAAGATGGCTCCAAGTGGTATCTGGGCCACTCACATCCTTCAAGTCCCCAGACTTCTGGCCACATGTTCTCAAAATCCCAGACTCTGCTAGCCCAAGACTGAGAGTAAGGAAGTGCTGTTCTGGGCAGCTTACTCCCATCCAATTATCTCTGCCAGAACTTTAGGGGTTGGAAAAATCTGATTCTGCCACAAAATTCCCTTGAGTGCCTCTCCTCTCCCTCTTCTCTACCTTGGCTTCCATCCCCACCAACCAAAGAATGTCGCCCGATTTATCAGATACTTTGGGTCTGCCAGCTCCCGGAAACAGGGTGAACTGGATGTTTGAAGCTGGAGTGTCCATCTGCCTTCAGTGTTGTCCCTTAATTGGAAGCAAAAACCAAAGACAACACTGGGAACATGCAGTTTACAGTTGGGAGATACTTCTTGGAGACACCTTTAGCACTAAATTCCTAGAGACCTCCGTGAGGTGAGGTGAGTAAATAAAAATTCTGTGAGTAAAGTCATTTTACTTACTTTGAGAAAGGATATTCCTCAATGGACACTGTAGACTGTTCAGTGTCTGGGGCCTGTTCTAGTAAACTCTGGAAAAGTTTTGTTAAACATCAAGTCACTGCTGGGTCTCCTAGACTGTTAATGCCTCTTTGCCCAAATGAGAAGCAATGTGTAGCGTTTGAAAACACCATCTTCACAAGGTAAGGCATTAAGCAGTAAATCTGGACTTTTTTCTCCCCCTTCCCAGTCTACCTTCTTTTCTTGCTAATTGGCAGAAAATTAATGAACGAGGCACTGATTGAACAGATGCTCCTCATGGAAAAAGGCAGAAATGGAGTTTTTCTTGCCCTCTTTTTTTGAACACATCAAGAAGATAGTAACATGTGGCAGGTCAAAAATGAAGAGAAGGTAACAGTACAGATTGTAAAGAACACAAAGGGTTGGAGTGTGTATGTGTGCATGTGTGTGTGCATGTGTGTATTTTCTCTTTTGTTTTAACTTCTTTGCATCTTTTTTATTCTTTCTTTTTTTTTTTTTAAAGCTCATATTCGGCTGTAGCTCATAATTAGCAGCTAGGCCTCTGGGACCTAATTAACCAATTCAATTAACAAAAAAAGCACACAAGTCACCCTGACATTTGTCAGCCATTAGGAAGGATGTCAGACTGGCAGTTTCAGCCGAAACATTAATGGTGATTAGCTCATTTGTGACTCACTTTACTCCACTCTCCTCTTGGAGAGGCAGCCTCAAAGCCACAGTGTCCAGAGCTATGGGCCAGTAACTTGACTTTGAAGGGTCAAGAGAAGACTCCCTCCTAGCTCTTTCACTAGGTCAAGGGGCCCCATGTCCACCTTGGCTAAGTCATGCCTATGCTTTTCCCAAGTTCCCACTAAGTCCTTTTGGGTAAACCTAAATACTCTTGGCTATGTCTCCAGGGCATAAGAATTCAGCAAAGACTTCTTTATTAGGGATGAAGTTTAAAAACTCTCATTACCATTATTATTTTTGGCCTATTGGTTCCCATATTTACTTCCCACACTCAGCAGGGTTGCTGGAGCTAGACAGTTTGTTCATTTGGGCACTGCCTTTGTTCTTGGAGTTGATTAACTCCAGTATCTTATATGATGCAGACAGGTACTTAGATAGTAGCCATGGCTATCTTTGCCTCTGATCTCCCTTAATTTCACTCTACTTCCCTGGAAGCCCTGATTTAATAATAAGCAAGGAAACCTCTGTAAATAAAAAAGCTTTGTTGCATGGGTTGACAGATAAAGGGGAGGTCCTGGTGGTTTTCTTCCAGTGTATTCCTCTTCCTTACTTTAGTGAAGTTCTCGAGACTCTTTGTGGCAGACTGAAGATATTCAGAAGGTATCATACAGGGATTGTGCATGGACACACATAAGAGAAAGCTCAAATTACCATGACTTACATGCATGGGGATTTATTATTCCCCCCTGTCAAGAGGCCTGAAGGAGGCACTCAAGAACTGGAACAGCTGCCTGTGAACCTTCCCCCACTCTCTATCCTTCTGTCCCGCTCTCTTAACCTAGATGGGGTTTGTCCTCATAGCTGTAAGATGGCGGCCCCCACCAGGCATTGCAACTGAATTCCAGGAAGGAAGAAGAGAGGAGGGCAGGGAAAAGACTAAAGTCTTGCAAGGTTGTTTTTTTTTTTTCAATCAAGAAAACCATAGTCTTTCAGGAAGCTTTATCCAGCAAACAGTCCCTTCTGAATGACCAGAACTATGTCCTATAGACACCTCAACTACAAGGGACACTGAGAAGTTGGGATTCTCTTGGCTGGACACATTGCTGCCCTGAACAAAATTGAGATTCTGTTGGGAAGGAAGGAAGGAAAGAAGGAAGGAAGGAAAGAAGGAAGGAAGGAAGGATAGACAGATACTGGTAAACTCCCAGCTTTTGCCACAGTCACGTATTGAATGCCTACTAAGGGAATATATTTTCTTTGCAAGAGCCCCCTTTGTTGGTGATGATATCCCTGTTTGAGGGATCAGACGAAGGATGCTCAGAGGGGTTAAATAGTTTGCCCAAGATCACACCACTGGCAAATGACAGTGCAACGATTGAGATTTAGATGTGTTAGATCCAAAGCCTGTGGGGTTTCTTCGGCCATGACCACCACGCACTAGCCATGGGTTCTCAAAGACTCTGTCATAGCCACATAGCAGACACCCCTGCCTATTAAGATTTTGCCCAGTTGGAAAACTGGGAATGGAAAACTCCGAAGGTGCTCTTGCCCTTGCAGCTTGCTTCTGTTGTTTGCCTGCTTCTGAGCCACATGCTAATAACCACACATATGGGTTTCATTTCCCCCAGAGCTGGCCCAAGTAAGCCCCAAAAGCCACCTTGCTTGTCACCCTCTGCCTCTTCCTGGCAGCCCTCAACCCCGATTCACATGCAAAATTGACCCATCCAACCTGGAGACACCCCAGGCTGTGCAATCAGGCTGGAGAAGAAAACAGACCCTATTTCAAAAGGTGACTCCCTACCATTTTGAAATAAGGCTTCATTAATTGCAGGCCCCTATTGATTCATTACCATGAAACAGCCTGGACTGCTTGCCTGTAGCATAACCTTTCTCAACAGAGGGAGCTGGACATTCTTTGCAGGTAATGTACAGGGCCCAACAGCAAATATCTAGAATCAGAACTATTCATGCATGAACAATATAGCAGCTCCTTATTGTTACGCCTATTGTTCCCGCACAAAGAGCAGCGGGCAGGTTAAATCTATTTTAGCTGGGAAGGCTCTACAGAAATCCTTGCTACCAAGCATTTGATACTGATCACAGAGTCACATCAGGGAACAGCGGCTGAAAGGAGGAAGTCATTTTTATTGCTAAACGTGAGAGGTGACAACCTCTCCTCTGCTCTGGCTCCCCAGGACTTAGGCCTCTAAGTGGGAGTGAAGGTTTTGTTTTGTTTTGTTTTTAATGCCACTCAATGAGAGTGGGTTTTGAAAGGGGACCATGGTATGGATAGTCAGGGGGAAAAAAGGTATTACACAATGTTGCATTCAGGCAACATATGTGAACTCTGGATTCATTCAATTTTAAAAACATGTTCCCAGGGGGGATCAAGTGTATGAGTGTGAATTATAACAAAGGGTGTGGCCGCTCAAGAGTTGGCGTTGCCTAAATGGTACCATTTGGAACAACGAATCTGGTGTAGGAAAATAGGGACTGGATTCCACCCTGGGTTTGCCTCTCCCTGGCTCAACGAACCTTCCTTCTGCGAAGGGTGAGCCCATTGGGGGTGGTCCTTTTGAGATTTTGTATAATGACCAACACGTGTGAGGGCTGGAAGCCGATGGAGAGAAGATTCAGCTGGGTAAGATACAGAAGGGACTTAAAATTTTAGTCCTGTCTTCATATTACAGCAGCAGAGATAGGACCAGGAAGGGAATGCGGCTTTCTCTGCTCATTAGTTCCGGGATTAGAAGCCAACCTACAACGTTTTTTCCTCCGTGGTAGTTTTGAGTAAGAAAGACGATGCTGAACTGGAGCAAGAGCATGGAGCCTACAGAATGGACACCGGCCATAAGCAACCACTCATGCCCTCCCAGTGCGTCTTGGAGCTGACCATCAGGCCTGCTCTAGACCTCAGGAAACTGTCATGGCGCACACCAGGGGTCAAGTCAGTGAAGGGACCTCCATTTGCAAGGCAATGAGGAGAGCAGCCAACAGCCACCTGTTTGCCAGCTGGTGCTGGAGACAGAATCAGGGAAAGGGGTGATACCGTTGGTTGCTTGGGATCATCTATTCCACAAATATCTAGAAAGGTGTGTGGAAATAAAATGAAAGAAGAAAAGGCTATGTAATCAGAGCTTGCCACGGCAAGGGAGTCAGCCCCCATCACTTGTGTTTTGACAGAGACTCAAAGGCAGGCAGGAGTGGGGATGTTTTATAGTGAAAAAAGGATGCTTCGGGTGTGGCCTGACTCGAGGCAGTTGGCCTGGGGAAGCTGCAGGTGGGTCACCTAAAAGTGGAGTGTCCTGATGGTTGATTAGGGGTGAGGGGGACATTTGTGGCTTATCCTGTTGGTCCTAAGTGAGAAGCAGGGATAATAACCAGGCTGTCAGTTTAATCAAGTCTGGGCTATTTGGGACTGACTGTTACAGACTGGACACTTTAGCCTCCTGGACTGTCACTAGAGATAGTATCCTGGCCTCCTGGGCTGGTCACTGCCGATGACACGCTCTGGATTGTGGGTCCAAGTTCTCATTTTACAAGTGGCCGGGTCCTGGAGCCTTTGTATTTTCAGTCTCTCAAGTGGATGAGGCCCTAAGTTGAGGATAGACTCTGTAAGCCTTCAGGTTGCTTCTGGCTTGGTTCAGTCATTCCTTTCCTACCACACTTCTCCTTGGGAAAAATAAAAGTACACAGATTTGCTTAGAGGTGCCTCCTTTATAACCACAACTCACTCCTCACGGATTTCAGGTGGAGTGTTTCCAAATCACAAGCGTCTCTACAACTGAAAGTTGAAACTGGCTGTTTCATGGAGGAAGTACCACTCTGCTTTGTGAGCTGTGTCCCCAAAGAAGAGGCACCTCCTTTCCGCCCTGGTGGCTCCCACGCAATCAAGCAGATTCACAGTCAAGTCCAGGGAAAATACCCTTCTGCTTTTGGGTTTGCGTTGCACTTCTCACGGTCTCGGGTCTAATGCAGCGTGCTAATAATGCCCACCACCGGGTAATATGCATGTGTACGCATCCCTATGCATGTGAATATATTTCATCATTGTGATTTATAGAATTTATATTGATATATGAAACATCCTGTGGACCCTAAGACTAAGAACTAAGCACATGTGATGAAAAAGTGTCCCAGGGGTGCCTGGGTGCCTTAGCTGGTTAAGTGTCCCATGCTTCATTTTGGCTCAGGTCACAATCTTGCAGTTTGTGGGTTCAAGCCCAGCATCTGGCTCCATGCTGGCAGTTCAGAGCCTGCTTGGGATTCTCTCTCTCCTTCTCTTTCTGCCCCCACTCTCAAAGTAAATAAATAAACTTAAAAAAAAAGGTACCCCAGAGACTCACAAGAGCAAAAATGGCAATATCCTTAGAAGATGATATGAAAGGTAGCCTAAGTTGTTTGGTTTGTGACAGTAAATGTTTAAATTAAACAGATAATACAGAGACATTTCCTGTATCCTTTACCCCTGTGCAGCTTTCTGGAAGAATAATTGACAAATATAATTGTATACATTTGAAGCATACAAACATGATGATTTGATACACATATCATTGTGGAATGATCACTGAGATCAAGATAATTAACACATTTACGAACTCACATACTTACCTCTCTTTTCTTTTTGGTGATGAGAACACTTAAGATCTACTCAGCGAATTTCAGGTATTCAATATCATCTTATTAACTATATAGTTACTATGCTGCACATTAGATCCTCAGACTTTATTCATCTTACAACGGAAAGTTGGTACACTTTGACCTACAGCTCCCCATTTCCCCCTCTGCCCAGCCCCTGGCAACCATGTCCTATTCTCTGTTTCTATCAACTTGATCTTTTTTTTTCTTTCAGATTCCACATATAAGTCATAAGTGCAGTATTTGTTCTTCTCTGTCTGGCTTATTGCACTTAGCATAATGCCCTCCAGGTTCATTCATGTTGTTGCAAATGTCAGAATTTCCTTCTTCTAGATTCCGTTGTATATGTATATGTAGATATACGTAGAGGGATATATAGATATATATTATCTCACATTTTCTTTATTCATTCATCTGTCAAAGAACATTTAAGTTCTTTCTAGATCTTGGCTATTGTGAATAATGTTGCAGTGAACAGGGGAGTGCAGATATCTCCTTGAGATACTTATTGTGTTTCCTTTGGATGTGTGCCCAGAAGTGGGGTTTTGAATCATCCTGCCAGTTCTATTTTTAGTTTTTTGAGGAACCGTTACACTGTTTTCCATAATGGCTGTGCCAATTTACGTTCTCACCGACAGTATATAAGCGTTCCTTTTTCTCCATGTCCTTGCCAACAGTTGTCATCTCTCACCTTTTTGATGATAGCCATCTTAGCAGGGATGAGGTGATATTTCATTGTGATTTTGATTTGCATTTGGTTACGTTTGGTTAGTGACGTTAAGCACCTGTTTATGTACCATGGATCACGTGTTTGTCTTCTTTGGTAAAATGTCTGTTCAGGTCCTTGGCTCAGTTCTAATAGTTTTGGGGTTGTTTTGTTGTTGTTGTTTTACTATTTGAGTTTTTACTATTGAGCTGTGTAAGCTCCTTACATATTTTGGATATGTTGTTAGATATGTGGTTTGCAAATATTTTTTTCCCATTCTATAGTTTGCCTTTTCAATTCATTGATTGTTTCCTTTACTGTGTAGTTTTTTGTTTTTTAGTTTGAGGTAGTTCTACTTGCTTGTGTTTTAGCTTTTGTTGCCTATCCTTTTAATGTCGTATACAATAAATCATTGCCAAGACCAACATCAAGGAGATTTTTACCACTATTTTCTTCCAGGAGTTTAAATTTAAATTTTTCTTGCAGGAGTTTTATAATTTCATGTGAGTTATATGTACGGGTCAGGTCCTATAGCCGGCCTTGTCTACCATGCTTGGAGCTTGCCCTTAACTGAGGAGACACTTGGGAGCTCTGCCTCTCAAGAGTAAAATGATGCGGTCCAATTCAAGGTTGAGACGACTGTTCTGGTTGTTGGGTGGAGGATGGACTGGTAAGGGACAAACATGATGCCAGTTAGGAGTCTGCTTTGGTATTCTGGTAGGAGATGATGAGGTCTGATGAATAAGCAGTACATTAGTGGGGGTAAGAGTAGAGAAATTGCCATTTGGTATGTGCTAAAGCTCAATCAAAACCTTGAGAAAATACTCCCAAACCAGTATGAAGGCCTCTCATCAGAGGTTGAAGTAGCAGCAGGGCAAATGACCTCATGACAGAGGGGGAGAGGACAGAGAAGCCGGGACATTGTTTTATTCTTCTTTCCTTCTCATTACATTGCAGTTTTTGACACAAATCAGATACTCAATGAGTGTTCTTTGAATAAATGAACAAATTCACTTTTCAAGGTTGTCTACCACCTTGAACAAGTAAGTTTATCACTTCCAGGGAGACTCTCAGAGCCAAGCAGCCAACACAAGATGCCCTTGGTTAGTTGAACTCTTACCCCAAGGTCTTATGAAGTTCCAAGCTAAGATTATCTGTTCATTTGTTAAAGACAGCACGAGTTAGGGGGTCTGAGCCTTTGGGGTTGTGCACACTGTGGAGCAAATGGCCTTGGTGTTAAGGAGCAGAGATGAAGTTTCTAGTCAGATCCCAGACTCTTCACCCCTCTCACCCGCAGGCCGGCTATGTTGTCCCAAAGCATTTGTCCTTAATGGTCAATCCTGGGTGTATTTCAGAGGAAATTTAATCCATATGGTTTTGATTCATTTATACTTAACTCATCAAAACACTTACTTTTTCCTGGGAGAGTTTGTTGCCATTTGGGAAGCATTTTCAGATGTGATAAAAGTCTTTAAAATGATCAGGGAAGAGGCTGGAAGTCAGCCATTGATTTGACATGTGAGAAGGCTGAGGTCCAGTCTTGGGCTTTCTTTGTGCTTGGGTCAGAGGCGGCCAATTTCAGCCACATTTTTCTTCCTTGATCTTAGAAACAGACTAGGGTGGAGAAATGTGGAAAACTTGAGAGCAAAGCCCCAGGCTGCAAGCTGTGTAGAGCATGGAGGAGGAAGTCAGGGTCTCAAAATTTCAGACTGCCTGGCAGGGAGATGGGGTCTCTAATCCAGTCACCTTGCCCCAAGCTCCTTGCCAGGTCCAGTTCATGTGGCCTCAAGTCTCCCTGGTTGTTGAATGGCTCCAACCCCTGGACCAGTAGATGGTTACAGTGGGTGCAGAACAATCTTGATCCTTTTGATTTACAGATGAGAAGCCAAAGATCAGAAAAGCAAGTGACTTGCCTAAGGTCACTAGTGACAGAGGAAAGTCTAAACCAGGTCTCCTAAATCCCATTCTTGCATCCCCCTCCCCCATTATGGCAGACATGGCCCCGCCCTGAAATGTAACCAGCCAGTTAACACACTCCTTGCTACGTTCTCCTTTACGTTTGTTGGCATCAGACACCATGATAAACACTTTGTGTACGATATTATGAGGTGCAAATTTGGCCAAGTTATTCCACCTCTTTTAGGTTCAAGAGATGGTAAACATGGTGGTCAGCAGTGGAAGCCCCGAGCCACATTACCCAGGTTCAAATCCCAGCTCTGTCACTAGCTAGTTAGCTGATCTTGAACAAGTTACTTAATAAGTAACAAGTTACTTTCTTTCCTTCAGTTCCTATCTCATAGTACGATTGTGTTATAAGGCTGGGTGCTCTTATGATCTCAGACAATCCTTTCTAATGACCCAATGATGTATCCACTCCACTTATCACCAAAATGCAGATGAGTAAACTGAAGCCCATGACATTTGTGCCAGTTGTCCAAGGTAACTGGGAGAGCTAGAATTCAAGCTCATCTTTCTGACTCCAGAGAAGCAGGTCTCTGGGATTCACTGGATAACAGTATGAAGTATGTTTGTTTATTTTTGTTTACATTTTCCACGATATAGGCATAGCACAGTTTCTCTTACATCTTTGATATCTACAACACAAAAACAATTATGATTGATATTTAGTATCAAATACATTTCCAAATAAAATTTTCTCTGTATTTTTAGCACCCAGTGTACTGATGTATTTTGAGAATGTTTCTATATTAGAGTGGATGCTCTCAGGACTAAGAGACAGTAACTCTACTCAAATTTGCAAAAACATTGAATGAAATATAATAACTCACATTACTAGAAAAATTCACAGTTGGATCCAGCCACTCAGACGATGCCATCAGAAATCTCAGCATCTCCTTTCTCCTCTTTTCTCTGGTCTGCCCTCAGTCTCAGGTGGCTCCCCTCTTGTAGGAACAAACACAGCCGCTAGCAATTCCAGGCCAATGTGCTTCAAGTTCAGCAACCCCTTCAGAAAGAGTGTGTTGTTGTCCCTAAATTCCAGCAAAACCTTAGGATGGAACTTTCTTTGGGTTTGGCTGAGGATTCGTACCCATTTTTGAAATAATCATGCCTCCAGAGTATGAAGCATAGGGATTGGTCAGCGCTGGTCAGGTGACCATCCCCAGAACCAGTGAAGAGCGTCAGCCTCATTCAAACCAGAAGACCGGAAGTGGGGAAGCGGAGCCCTCCCACAGGAAACCCCGGATGCTAGTATGAGAAGAAAGAGAATTGATGTCAGCCCGTGGAAACATCAGATGTTCATACAATGTGCCAAACAAGTATTGAGAAAAAAAACCCAAAAAGCTATTTGCATCACACTTGATGCCCTGTTGGATCCAAACCCTCAATCCTCAAACTTTCTGGTAAGAACACTTTTTTCTTTATCTGAGGAATGCTTTAATCTTCCAAGATATCCTAAAATCCAAGATGGTGCAGAGACCACAGTAGAAGCTCCTTGTGTGCGGACGAGCTCCTGTTCATCCTCTGGGCTGTGTTCACCTTCCCGGGCCCTGCGGGTGGCTGGATGTCACTGGTTTCCTGGTCAGCTGGAGGGAGATTCTCCGAAGCACAGCAGTTTCCCCTGGGCACCTTGAAATGGCCTTTCCCTCAGGGGTCTGAACAGGGTTAACTTCACTCCTGATTGTCTTGGGACGGTCAGATCTCCTTCCTAGAAGTCTCATAATTAAAATGAAATATAATTAACTTCCACGAGTAGGTGCTGAACAAATATTGAAGAGTGAAATCAGTGAATGAGCAGGGTATGTAGAACAGATGGCAGGGAGAGTTTTTACTAGTAATAACTGTCCACCATTTCATACCGAATGACCAGGGCGGGCATCCTGGGTGGTGGTAGGGTGCTGGGAACCTAGATGCAGGCACTGGTGCCAGGTTCTACCGAGCAAAGTATTCCCCGCCTCCAAACTGAGGCTCACTGGCGGGACGCATGCTCTAAAGCACCACAAAGTTCCTTGTCCCCACACAACATCTGGCCGAACAAGCATTCTGTTTCTCAGACAAACTAAGGCAACCCAGCCCAACATCCAAAGTGGCCACTGGCCAACAGGCACTTGGGTTCAACGCTGATTTTGTTTAAACAGCTGAAACGTGCACTGGAGAGATCCAGCCTTTCTGCCCCGGCCCTCCTCCCTCTGGTCTCAGGCTGAGGACAAGAGTATCTCAAGTCGGGACTCTTAATCCTTCTAAATATGAGGGAGGATGTGCTCCTGACTGGACGCCAAGGCGCCCCAGCGCTCAGAGAGGCAGCATGTTGGGTGGGGGTGGGGGTTGGGGTTGGGGGGGGGGGTGGATCTGGACCGTTCAGAAATGCTGCCATCTGGTGGTGCCTTCAGGCCACAGCAAGGTCCTCCGGCCAACTTCTCCAACAAACCAGCACCTGGAGGGCTCCTCCCAAAGTCACAGGTTCCCTTTTCTCATCTTTTTCCATCTTGCCATTCCCCTCCCCCTCCCCCCACCACACCCTGCTCCAGAATGGCAACAAATTCGTGTTTGAATATCGTTCGGGAATTTGGAACTCTTCTTTCTGAAAAGAGCACCACTTTTGAATGCACTTTTGAAAATCTTAGGAATTTTTTGGAATTCTTTCTTTGGAGAGAGCACTTCTTTGAGAGTCCATGAGGTGAGTCCCCAGTATGTGCAACATCCTCCTGAGCCCGGCTCAGAGCATAGGCCATGCAGCCGAGATATGTTGACTCCACCTCCATCGACCAGAGCATCTTCTGGCGGCCGCTCTGTCCAGCCACCCCATGATCGATGTGGATTTTTACCTGCAGCTTCCAGAATCTCCCTTGCAAACTCCATGGCGTTGCCACTGAAAGATTCACCCTGAATTAAAAGAATTGGTTCCTCAGGAACACCATCAAACCTCTCCCCCCGCCCCTACTCAAGTGTCCCAGGTAGAAAAGCCACTTGCTGATTCCAAGGTGGGGGCACCAAAACAGTGGAATGTTCGCAGTCTGCCATCCCTCCCCTCAGAATCCTGCAGCATCTTGGGCACCTCATCGGAGGTTCTCCTTTGAAATGAAGAAGCAGAGCCTGGACCAGGGGCTTGGAGGCGGGTTGCTAGAAGATAGGCTAGAACAGACTGTGCATGTTGGAATCACAAAGCTCTGGCCCGCCCGCGCCACCGCCTGGCTCTGCCCAGTGTGGATTACCTGCTGTAGGGCCAGCCTTCGGCAAAGCTGTCAAGGGGAAAATAATGATCTTTTGCATCTCCCAGCTCTCCTGGAACTTACCAGATCTGCAGAGGCCAAGCCCCTGAGGGAAGGGGGTTGGACACAGGACAGGCACGTTTTGACAGAAAGGGGAGCTAGATCTAGGATGCTTCCCAAGAGGAGAGGCGGGGGGCCCTCATGGAGCCAGCCAAGCACTGGGCTGGGCAGTTAAAATGAAACCGTGGCCACGGGCCCTCAGCTGTGGGCCCCTTGCTGGGTGTGGGCGCTGGGCACCCGGACCGTCCGGACGATGCGTGCGTGCAGCTGCCTGCTGACTCCTGCATAGCTTTGCAGCCCTTGGGAAATTACCCTGTCTCACCATCCTCAGCTAACAAAATGGGGGAAATAATAGTTATGGCCACAAAACGTTTTTTAAGGATTAAATAATTTTAAGTCATTTAAATAGTGCCGGTGTGTTATAACTGTTAAACAAAAATTAAATGAAATGTCACGTGACTTTGGAAGCAGCATTAATTTTCGCGCCCCAAGGCCCTGCGCTGGGTGTCAGAGGCTCTGGGACAAAGCACCAGTTCTGGCCTGTACGAAATGTTGATGGATCCGAGTTGAAGGCACCCTGAAGTTTGGGTCACACAGAACTTTCGGGAATACGGTTTATGGGATGAGGAAAGGTTTCTTAGAGGAGGCAGCATGGAGGGGACCGGGGTGGAAAGATGGGTGTGATGGGTCATAATGACGTTTGTCACGTGTTTTCAGTCAGTGGGTTTGTGCTGCTTTTTCCTCCTTGCCCCATGTAGTTGGTTGGAGCCACATGATCAGTTCCTACCAATGAGTGTGAATAGAAATGACATGTGTCACTTCAGGCCAGAGTGCTAGACCTTCCAGAGCTCGCTCGTTCTTTCTGGCACAGTGATGCATGGGCTTTGAAATGATGGCCAACCCATCTGCCTAGGTGCCCCATGATTCCAACAATCAGAACTCCTGTTGCCCCGTGACAGACTTGTAGGATGAGGGACACATAAAGCTCGTTATTTGGGGGGTTTTGCTACTGTAACACAGTCTGCTTCTCCTCAATGACAGAACAGGCTTGATTTCGCTCAATGATTCATTATCAGGGTAGAGGGTGTGACTTTGAACCAGTCACTTACCTTCTCTGATTTCCTTTTTCTCCTTTATGTTTTTCCTCTTTCAGGCAGAAGGAAAGAGAAAGAGAGAGAGAGAGAGAGAGAGAGAGAGAGAGAGAGAGAGAGAGAGAGAGAAAGAGAATCCCAAGCAGGCTCCACACTGTTGGAATGGAGCCCCATATGGGCCTTGATCTCATGAACCATGAGATCATGGCCTGAGCTGAAGTCAAGAGTTGGACGCTTAACCAACTGAGTCCCCCAGTCACCCCGAAGGCTTTATTTTTCTCTTAACATGATGACATTGTCTCAGAAGGCTGGCTGCTAAGGTCCATGCTCAAGAAGAACCTTTTAGTCTGTACTAACACTAAACAGTTTAGAGAATGGTCCAAATAGACCATCCTGTGGCTTCTCACACTAACCTAAGGATGTAGGCAGAACAGGTAGATTTTCTACTTGAAGATGGAGGAGATTGGGTTTTCTGTATTTCTGGATTCCCCCCACACCTCCCCTCCCTCTTCCCCACCCTCCCCCATCTCTCCCTCCCTGCTCCCCCTCCCCTCTTCTCACCTTTCCCCCCCTCCCCTCCCCCTACCCTCTCCCATGTTTGCACAGTGACCTCCATCTTTTCAGCTCTGGTTTCCATCTCTGCGTGTTCATCCCAATGTCTGGTGGAGCTGCCTTTATTTTACTTTTCTAAGAAAAATATTTATACATTTTGAAACAAATTCTGGGCTATGCCATGGTCCTAGTTTAGATCCACCTCAGAGTCTCAAATCTACAATGATCATCCTGTATAGAGAAAACAGATGCTTGCCACAATGGGCCCAAGACGGGATACCGTCCTACGGTGTCCTCAGGAAATGAAAGGAAGATACAACTGTGCATGAGAGATCTTCAGTTGTGGAAGGAGGCTTAAGGATGGCTGGTCCCACATTATCAGGTTCTACAATGAGAATACTGAGATCCAGGAAGATCAAATGACTTACCCCAAATGATAGAGGAATGATATAATTATGGGAAGAAGGTCAGACTGAATCCTCAGTCTCTCCAATTTCCTCGTGTTTTTTTGCAAAATGGCAATTCACAGGGCATCAGGGGGATTCTGCTCAGCCCGTCGAGGTGGGGCCCGAGACCCTGTGGCTTTAAAAGGCTCAGGGAGTGGGGGGGGGGCAGGAGGTGGCCGGGGTTGAGTGCCAAGGAGGCGGGCCTGCCGTAGGGACTGTGAAATCACAGCAGGATCCTTCTGATGGGGCCAAGGTGGGGCCTGGCAAGGAAGCTCCGGGTAGCTTTCTAAGCTTTCTAGAGCACAGGGGAGCTTGTCCTCCAGGGAGGCTGCCTGGAGGAGGCCTGCCAGGTGCCTGCAGACTCAGCATGTCGGGGCAGAGCCACACAGTTTTATGTTATTGTTGAACTGACTTCAGACCGGTCCCCAGGGCTGGCCAGGCTTGAGTGTGTGAGATTCTAAGAAGTGACTCTGGCTTCATTTTACAGAGAGCTTGCAGCATGGCTGAGGCGTTAGCAAAGGCAGAGTTGGAGCCAGACTGCGTTCATTTGCTGTAAGAAATTATACTAATTTAGTGGCTTCAAACAACACACATTTGGGGTGCCTGGGTGGCTCAGTCAGTTAAGCATCCAACTTTGGCTCAGGTCATGATCTTGAGGTTCATGAGTTCCAGCCCCACGTTGGGCTCTGGGCTGACAGCTCAGAGCCTGGAGCCTGCTTCCGATTCTGTATCTCTCTCTTTGCTCCTCCACTCTCTCTCTCTCTCTCTCTCTCTCAAAAATAACAAATGTAAAAAACATAAAAACACATAATTAGTATCTTAAAGAGTCAGACATGGGTCTCACTGGCTAAAAATCCTTCTGGAGGCTCTAGGGGAGAACCATTTCCTCCCCCTCACCAGCTTCCAGAAGCCACTGCATTCCCTGGCTCATGGCTCCTTCCTCCATCTTCAAAGCCCCTGGCAGGCATCTCCCCACCCCTTTGGCAGACACACCTCCTTCTATATGGCTAAGGAAACTTCTCTGCTTTTGAAACTCATGGGATTACCTTGTACCCACACGGATCATGTCCCCATGTCAACTGGGCTTTAATCACATCTGCAAAAGTCCCATCTGACATGTCAGGTAACATATTCACAGATTCCAGGGGATTAGAGTGTGAGCGCCTTTGGGGGCCATTATTCTGCCCACTGCACAGTCTCCACTCTGCCTCCTAATGCAGAGCTCCAGGCCATACACCCTACGGTACATCCGCCCTTCTTCCTTCCACTCCCTCCCGGCCTCCCCTCAGCACTGGGGGTGACTCCACCTCGGGCTACATCTGCTTCCAAACTGTTTGCTCAGTTCTTACCCAAAGCCCCCATTTGATTCAGAAATTACATGCAGGACTAATTGTTGCTGGAGGCTACTTGTGAAATGGGGATAGTTTGCAACAAAAAATCCTAGCACAAGATTTCAAGGTAGGAAATGAATTGCTCTGAGAGTGGGACAGGAAACACACACACACACATACACACATGCACACACACACGCGCACACACACACACACACACACACACACACACACACACACACACTACTTGAGCCCAATAACACACCTCCTTCCCAGAACCCACAGAAGCTTCTACAGGTTAGGGGATGGTGAAGACACATTTTTCAAAAAGTTTTGTTTAACCCTACACTAAAACGGAGGCAGAAAGGTGAAGCGAAGCTAGCTGTGGACACCTTCTGAAACAGTACTGGTTCTGTATTCATTAGAAAGAGCTCATTGAGGGGTGCCTGGCTGGCTCCGTTGGTTAAGCGGCTGACCAGCTCAGGTCATGATTTCGTGGTTTGAGGGTTCCATCCCCACGTCGGGCTCTGTGGTGACAGATCGGAGCCCGGAGCCTGCTTCGGATTCTGTGTCTCCCTCTCTCTCTGCCCCTTCCCCATTTTCACTCCGTCTCAAAAATAAACATTAAAAAAAATGAACAACAACCCAAAGAAAGACCTTGAGCAAGTCGGTCGCTCCCTCTGGACGTCAGCTTCCACATCTATCAGAGGAGAAGGGAAGAGCTGACCTGCGGACAGTTTCCTCATTATTAAAATGCACACTGGGTCCCAGGGCTCCTGGAGAGCTCAGCGCAGAACTGAGTAGACAGTCCTCAACACCTGGTCTGGCACTAAGACGCGTCAGTCCATTTTGCCTCCCATCGTGATGTGATGTTGTAACTCACCTTACCCCTCCTTTATCCCTGGCCGTGTGTCGTGTGGCCATCATCTTGTTTCACTGTCACAACACACCTAGGAGGGGAGAGCGCTAGTCTTATTCAGATTTTCCAAATGAGGAAACTGACACCTAGAGGTTGGACAACAGGTGAAGGGTCATACGGCATTATATGTCTTTGGTAGGGTCACCTCGCTTTTCCAAGGCTGAGTGGGGACAGAAACCTAAGGACACAGAGCCAAAGTCTCCAGGTGCACCCACAATAGGCTCCTCCAGGATGATTAGCTCCTTCTCTTGTAGCTCTTGGTCCCTGTCCAGCATCATAGACCCTCATGGATCATCCTCGAGGATCATCTCATTGTCCTGGTAAAAGAAAAGACAAGTTGAACTGTTTAGAGATGGACAGAGCTTTGACAAAGAGGAATTTAAAAATTAGAAATGTTTGAGGTGCCTGGGTGGTTCAGTAAGTTGAACGTCCGACTTCAGCTCGGGTCATGATCTCATGGTTCATGGGTTTGAGCCCTGCACTGGGCTTGCTATCAGCGCAAGCCTGCCTCTGATCCTCTCTGTACCCCCTCGCTCTCCTCCTTTCTTGCTTGCTCACTCTCTCTCTGTCAAAAATAAATAAATGTTTAAAATTAGAAGTGTTTGCTGTTGATTTTCCAGGTAAACGCGTTTGGTGATAATCTCCAGTTGAAGGTGGTCTGGTGCTTCCCAGTTTACCTTAGATGCTGGGAAAAGTTGGGACTGAAATCCAACAGTGTTTTCCTGAAAGAATTCTTTTACCTCTCCACGCATGTGCATGTGACTTGGAGTCTCTTGAACTTTATTTGTATGTTGTTTTGTTTCTAACTTTACATGTTCCTTCTTTATTATGAGCCACCTTGAACAGTTTTGGTCAGCTTAGGATACACAATACAGTAGAGGATCATAGATGGTCTAAACTTTATCCCCCAAAGAGGCAGGCATGTGGGGTCCAGTGTGAAGGACTCAGGCCTCCCCAGCAAGAGTCTACTTACCTGAGAGATGGGGGAGCCTCCTGGGACAGGACTTGTCCTAAGGGGAAGGGAGCATGGGCAGTGTTGGAAAGGCTGGGGGATGAGTCTTCCAAGTGCAGGCGGTCCCTCAGGTTAACCCCCCGCCCACCCACCAGAGCTGGGCCTGAGTCCTCAAAGGAAGGTCTGCAACCCTAGACGATGAGTAGAAACTGAAAGCGTAGGCTGAGAGGTGCCTGGCTCAGTCGGTCGAACCTCTGACTCTTTATTTCTAACCTTTTTTTCCCCCAGTTTATTTATTTTAAGAGAGCGAGTGAGGGAAGACCAGAGAGAGAGAATCCCAGGCCGGCTCCATGTTGTCAGCACGGAGCCCCACCTCGGCCAACATCAAGAGTTTAACACTTAGCGGATTGAGCCTCCCAGGCATCCCTGAACTCCCAGCTCTTGATTTCAGTTCAGGTCATGATTTCAGGGTCACAGGATCAAGTGCCACATTGGGCTCTGTGCTCAGTGTGTGGAGCATGCTTAAGATTCTCTCTGCCTCTCTCCCTCTGCCCCTGTCCCCAACTCATTCTCTCACTCTCAAATAAATAAATAAAAAATAAGAGAGGGTAGGACGAGATGGCAGGCTGGCAGAGGCCGCTGCCCCCTTCCCTGTCCCCAGCCCTGCAGGTGCCACACAGGCCCAGAGGAAGGTGGATGGAAAATGCAAAGTGAGGGTGCAGGTGGTGTGGAACTCCGAAGGAGGCAGAAGATGATGGGTCTCCAGGTTGGGGAGTGGGAGCACCCCAAGGGAAAGAGGATCGGCTCCCAGGGTGAGGGAGTGCTTTTAACGTTTGCTCTTTTCTCTTTCTCACGTTGCCGAGGGCGGACCACTGATTGCGTTGTCTCCTGTGGGAGGCACAGCAGGGCCTGGCCAGTGGCTCCTCGGGTGGGGGAGGGGCGCCAACGGCACAGAAACCTCAAGGTGAGCTCCAGTCCCCCCCCCCTGCCCCCCGCCCCCGTGGAAGCGTATCCCCGGCTGGAAACACGGTCTAACTCAGTTTTCTCCTGCCCCGTTCTGCGTCTGGATCCTCCCTCTCCTGAGCTCCTCCTCTAATGCATCACTTGGACAAGAACTCCTCTCTCAGGCTCTGCTTCTAGAGAGCTTGACCTAAGCCAGTAAGGTCAATGGAAATACATGAATAAGGTGGCAGGAATGAGTCCTAATATATTAGTAATTGTAAATAGGTGAAATTCACTGATAAAAAATAAACAGAGATTCCAGACTAAAACCAGAGATTCCAAAGTAAAAACCAAACACATGAATAAAAACCAAGCTCTTGAATTATACATAATTAGTAAACTCAAAATCGGTTTTTACATAACAATGTATTTAACACAGCCAATACATAATGTTTTGTACAGAACCTAAACAAAAACTGGTATAGAGTTGGCCACAAAAGAAACCTCAATAAATTCAAAAGAAAGAAACCAGACAATGTTTTCTCATTGTATTTAGAAAATAAGAAACCAATATCTAATTGCTAGCTTAAAAATATTACATCTGTTAGGTAACTAAAAAGTGAGCTATTTAATTACTCTTGAGTCAGAGAGAGAATCAGAAAGGGAGTTCTAAAATACTTAAAGCTAAAAGCAAATGAAAACACTATATGTCAAATTTGTGCAACGGATAAAAGAGGGAACATATGGCATTAAACACATTTGTCAAAAAGGAGAAAAAAGGCCTGAAAACAAATCATCTAAGCTTTGATACTTAAGCTTTTACACTTTTTAAGTAGCAAAAAAGAAATCTCAGAAAGGCATGAGGGGAAGAAAAAATAAATATAAGAGAAAAATTAACAAAACAGAGAACAGGGGAAAAAAAATAAACAGATAAGCTAACAAGACCGAAAGCTGGCATTTTGAAAAGGTTAACAAGGAGACATAAATATCTGGCAAAATTGATTCCTTTCACTGAAATTTTGGTTGAGAGAATTGTGGATTTACATGCAATCAAAGCAAACAACATAGAGTCTCGTGTCCCTTTTCCTCAGTTTCTCCCAGAGGTAACATTTTGCAAAACCATAGCACAGTGCACAACTAGGATCTTGGCATGAATACAATATACTGATTTTATTTAGAATTTCTCAGTGTTCCTTGTACACATTTGTGTGTGTACTTAGTTCTATGCAGTTTTGTCACATTTAGATTCGTGTATCCACTACGCTGGTCAAGACACTGACCAGTTCCTTCACCATAAGGATCTCTCATGAAAAATCTACTTTTAAAAAAGGGAGTGAAGACACAAATAAATGGATATGAAAATGGATATGCAAGCAGATAAATACTTAGAGATGCAGCAGAGAGTCATAAAAGAATATTATGAACAATTATGTACCCAAAATCAGAAAACTTAAGCAAAATGACAAAATTATCAGAAAAATATGAAAGCCAAAATATTGGGGTAAGAAAAATAGAAGTATTGAATAGAAATAACTAATAGAGTAATAACTAATAAAAAGAAAAGAAATAAATAATAAGGTCATGTTAAGCCCCAGTATCAAAAAATTTGGGAAGTAAGTGCTATTAAATTGTCAAATTAAGAGATAATCCCTACTTTATACAAATTGTTTCAGAAACCAGGAGAGAAAGTTGTCAAACGTACTTTGTGGGAGGGATATACCTCCACTGAACACTTAGATAAAACAGTAAACAGATAATAGTTGGGAAAGATTAGCCAACGAAATTCAACACTGTAGCTAAAATAAATAATAGTAAAGTAAGCTGTATTTCAGAGTGTAAAGCTAGTTTCACGTCAGAAAATCTGGTAATGTTGTTCACTGTATTAGTGTACTAAAAAGAAAAATTACAAGATTATCACAATATATCCAGGATATGATTTCAATAAAGTTCAACATCTAATTGTGATTGTTTAACTCAGAAAAAAAGATAATGTTACTTTTAAAAAAACATCTAATATATATAATAAATTTATGTACTATATATACACTATACTATATATATTAAAGTATAAGATATTTCATTTAATACAATAGAAGAAAAAGAAAACATGGAAACTATAACAATTAAAAGAAAAACTGTCCTTCTTTACAAATGGTAATGATCAGAGGAGCCTGGGTGGCTCAGTTGGTTAAGCATCCAACTTCGGCTCAGGTTATGATATAATGGTTCATGGGTTCCAGCTCCGCACTGGGCTGTATGCTGACAGGTAGCTCAGAGCCTGGAGCCTGCTTCAGATTCTGTGTCTCCCTCTCTCTCTGCCCTTCCCCTTCTCATGGTTTGTCTCTGTCTCTCAAAAAATGAATTAAAATGTTTTAAAAAAAACTTAAAAAAAAAAGAATCACACTGTCATAGTAAGACTAAAGCAGCCAGAGAAAAACTAACTTTAACTCGACACTTAAAAAAAAAGCATAAAAACAAGATACTCTACAGTGGCGTGGTAATAAAGATGGTGGGCTAGTGCAGAAATAGACATATAGACAAATAGAATTAAGAAAAAAACGTTTAGAAAGAGACCCATGATATATCATTTTTTAAAAGGGGCACTGGGATTCTGTGGAGGAAAAAAATGAATTATTTAGTATATTTTGTTGGGGTAATTGGCTCACTGGATGAAAAAATCGTGGCTCTAATTCAAACCACATTCAAAAATAAACTCAAAAAAGGCCTAAATTTGAAGGAAAAATGCTACGTATTCAATAGAAGAGTATGTAAAAGAGTATCTTTTCAACATTAGCGTGGGAAGGATTTCTTCAATTAGACACCAAAAATGTAAACCACATGGCAAAGGTTGGTGAATTTGACTACATCAAAATGAAAAAGATCTATTCAAACATGGCCGCTGGATCCACAGTTAGCTGATGGGAAGATGGAGAAGAGATAATAAACATTGTCTAAAACCGAAAGAGGAATAGACCCTAGAATGCAAGATACTGCAAGTGGACGAGAAAAACTCAAGAAATTCAATGGAAAGACACGTCCCCTTCCTAGAAGAGGGAGCTAAGTGGCCAGTACATTTTCGGAGAACTGTTTAACCCCATTGGTAATTAGAAATATGTAATTTAAAATAGCAATGAGAGGCCCCTGAGTGGCTCTGTTGGTTGAGTGTCTGACTTCGGCTCACGTCATGATCTTACAGCTCATGGGTTGGAGCCCTGGGTCAGGCTCTGTAGTGACAGCTCAGAGCCTGGAGTTTGCTTTGGATTCTGTGTCTCCCTCTCTCTCTCTCTGACCCTCACCTGCTCATGATCTGTCTCTCTCAAAAATAAATTTGAAAAGAAAATAAAATAGCAATGAGATACTGACTGGCAAGAATTCAGAAAGTCAGAAAGAAAAACAAAATGTTAGTGAGGATGTGGGGGAATGAACCGTCCAGTCGGCTTCGGTGCTGGCAATCAGCACAGGGCATGGCTCTCCAGAAATACGGGCACCCAGTGTCCTCAGTGAGCTCTGGGTGCTAGCTGGGTGCCTGGGCTGGAATGGCCCGGAGCCAAGGTGGGGCTGTAAATGAGCTCCCAGGGCTGCCCGAATTCGGGCCAACAGGAGAGTTCATGGTGGCATTCAGGTCCTGCCATTTGTCCCAATCGGATTGGAAAATTCTGGAAGTGGGGTGGGAGGGCTACAGAACGCAATTTCTTTCCACTTCGGAAAGCACAAGACTAGGTAGGGAACCTAGAGGCCCGTCATGGGACGTTGGAACACTAATTCCATCCCCTCGTCTCTCCTTTTTCCAAGGTGGTCCTCAGGCTTGGCTCCTCTAATGCTTCTGACCTGCTCTGAGACCCTGCGCAGGGGCCCTCCGTGCCTCAGAACCCTCAGTACCGAAGGGGTCCTGGGCCCAGCCTACCTCTCGGGCCAGGTTACGTAAATACGAAGGCGTATAATTTCAAAAAACGCAAGTGGTGGGCTGGACCATTAAGGAGTGTTTTGCTGGGCTGCTTTGAGGTCTGACCTATTTATTTTTCTCCAGGAGTTTTTTTCAGGAATTCTCTTTAATAAAGTTTTTCCTTCCTTCTTCCTTTCTTCCCTCTGACTTTGACGTCAGCACCAAAGCCGGCGTGGGCAGAGCTTGGGTGTGTAAGGACACTGCAGAATGGTCCATTCCTGGCCCTTCCTCCCTCCCAGGCCGTGGGCTCTGCAAGAGTTCCACTGAGCCCCAAGGACAAAGGACAAGGCTTCTCGTCCCCTGTCCTCCAGAGGCCCACTTTCTGGTCCTTCTGTTCAGCAGCCCAGGAGGGGTCCAAGGCTATGTCACAGGTTCCCCATCTGTTACTCCAAAAAGGAACTTTGGGTCTACAAACTGTATCCCTCAGTGAACACTCAGGAAGCAGGATAGACTTGATTATGGGATGAGACTCTGGCCACCAGCTTCACATCCCTTAAAAATTTCCCTACCTGGCTGACAAATGTCTCAGAATTTGCCATTGGAACTAAAACTGAACAAGGAAAACTTGAGCCCAGCCAGAAGTATCCCACTGAGGCTTATTAGTCATTAATGCCTCAGTGTGAATGAGATACTCAGAACCTTTGCTGAGGGTTGAGTGTGAGAAAATTCTAGAACCTTCCAGAAGCCTGCCTGTAATAGGAGAACTTTTACAGGGTCGGAGGGAGCACAGGCAAGATAGGTAAGGGAGCCAAAGACAAAGCCCACCCACTCCTGCTGACCCTGGTTGGGACTGGCCTGCCCAAAGACTTCCCCACCCCCATTGCCTGGGGCCTGTCACCCAGGCTGGACCTCCTGCCCCTGCCTCCCCCCACACTCCCTCCCTTACTGTCTGTCTCCAAGGCTCTCCCCATCCGTTTCCTCTTCTCTTTTCACTTTCCATTTTCCTATCATTTTTTCTTTTCCTTTCTCATGGTTGGGCTTTCACTTTCTCTCACATCTTGTTTCCTTTTACCTTCTCTTTCAGGTTCTCTTTCACTTTTTCTCCTTCTCGTGCACTTCACTTTCACTTTCTCCACTTGACCTTTCTCTGTAGCACTAAGCCCTCCCCTTAGCCTGGTATCTCCCTCACTTCCCCAAGTCCTTCTGGACGTCCTTTGGTGGAGATTTCTGTTATTGTAAGTGCTACGTGTCCAGGAGCATAAACTCTTTTTTTTCCCTCTTTTCCCATTTCCTTTTCTTCCCCCTCTGTGGTCTGTGCCTCCTCTCCTCCTTTCAGTTCCTTCTCTCCCCCATCCCCTTCCCTCCAGCTGCGTGAACATCTCTGTTGTACCCTGTCGGCAGATCCTTGCTGGCCTGACATTTGTTCCTAGGTGCGTCTGCTTTAACTATCCCACTTAAAAATTAAACCCATCTGCCCCAAACTGAAAACAGCCTCTCCCCGACAGGGGACAATAAATATTGATGACTTGAGGCATGATTGGCTTTATGATGTTTGATGACAACCAGTATCCGTTACAGAACTTACATCATTTAATAAAAAAAAAAAAAGAAAGAAAGAAAGAAAAAAAGCCCTAGCAGGGATGTTGCATGTCAACAGACATTATTAAATGTCAAAAGAAATACATTTTCTTCAAGAGCCTGAAATCCAAACAACGTGAGGGTGCTGGGGAGGGGTTGGGCGTGGGGAGTTTGGACAGCTCTTATTTGAAGTTAAGAATATGGTTTCTTTTTGCGTTTGCCCTGATTTGCTCTGGTGGCGTTTTCCTAGAGCCCTACTGTAGTCACCCCCACAAAGCCTCTCTCTCCAGAAGTCCTCTTCCTTTTCATTATCTGAAAAGATGAGCCCATTTGACATCTCCCTCCTTTCCCCACAGGAGACCTCTCAGATGCTCTGGTGGGAGAAAACGGGATATACAGAAGGGTTCGATACTGAAAGCTGCAGATATGGTGAGAACGCTTACTGGTCTCTCTTTATTCTTATTGTCACTAGAAACTCAGGACTGTCTGGCTCTGAAGTTGAAAGCAAATACCCCAAGACCTGCTATGTGAACCTACCATGCTTCCATTTATATGCTGATAAGTTAAATATAAATAGTGGTATGAAAGGAGTGGCGGCCAACATTTCTATTTGGAGTACATTGACTCATTTAAAAAAAAAAAATAGAAGGGTGGAAACAGTTCCTACTATTTTAAATGTATTTATGTGTTTTACAGAGCTGGATTCTGACTACCTGAGATACTTCCGGAGGCTCACTGGGTATATTTAGAAGGATCATAAATGCTTGTGGTCTTCAGCGTGGTTTCGTGAATCAAGTCGCTACAGGCTGTGTGTAATTGAAAAGGTTAACATGGCTTCTTCAAATTCCTCACTTGACCTTCCTCCCCTCCCAGGAGCTTATGCTATGGGAGACTCAGACTCCTTTTTAATCACTGCAGTTGTTGTGGTCTTTCAAAGAAGGTTCTGGAAAAAAGAGAACAGCCGGCAGTAGGAATACAGGGATTCATGCTACTCGGTCCTGCATTTGTAAAAAAAAAGGGTCATTATTAGTATCTGCCCGACGGGGGTCATTGTGGAGGTCCCAGAGATGTCATCTGTGGGAGTGGTTTGAAAATGGAGAAGGACTAAAAGTTGTCTTTTCTTCTGGAGAGAGGGGCTGTCACTGGGAGATCTCCGAACTTTGGACACTTAGCAGTTGGGGACTTTGGGCGAGTCGTGTACCCTCTCTGGGCCTCAAATTTATCACCTGTGAAATGAAAATGCTAATACCTACCTCTTAGGCCTTGAGTGGAAATTAGATGCCAAGTGTCTGAAACCATTTGATAAACAATGGAGGGCCGCCTTCTTTCCTTCAGAAATACTTCGGGACACTGACTGGGAGCCAGGGAAAGGGGCTGGCAGCGCAGAATGGCGACAGAAGTTGTCAGAGGAGCGGTTCTAAGCCTGACAGTGCCACCAAGCTCTGGCCTGGGAACCTGGAGGCACTTGGAGTCTGTGGGGGAATGTCAGCGAAGGTAAGGAATTCGGGAGGAAGTTCCAAAGACCTAGTCCAGGAAAGGGAGGGTGGGAAGTGGGGGCCCGGGAGGGTGGGGAAGTTGTCCAAGGCCCACAGAACCACAGCGTGGTGCTGAAAGAAAAGAATGATACTGAATTTGGACAAAGGAGGCACATGGAGCCTGGAGCAATGCGCTGTAGTCCTTGGAGGAGCAGGACAGCAAGCAGAATGCAAGGTTTGTTAGGAATTTTAGAGATATTGCCATCGTGTTCACATTCCCAGGTATGCCCTGTTCTCTCTTTGTGTGGTTATGGTTGGAACGAAACTGGAATGCTTGGAAGGTCCCACGTCAGGTTCAGACAGGTCCTCTCGGACTCAGCCCATTACCAGATAATCTTAGTCACCTGAGATGGGGGGTGGGGGTGGGGAATTGGCAGAATTCTCTCAGAAATTACTTTCTTGTCATTTGTCCAGCAATTCCTTGCTTCAGCCAAACCAGAAAAACCACTGAATCTGAGGTATTTGGCGTGGGTGGATGGTGTTCTGGATCCTTTAAGGGCAAATGGCTGTAAAATGAAAATGGTTCCCCTAAAAGCACACACTTGAAGTGTGTGTCTGTGTGTCTTTGTAGGGGAGGAGGTCCAATAAGCCTCTCACTTTTTCCAAATGAACTTCCCCACTTAATTAAGACCAAGTGCCAACAGATGCGGGGGGGGGGGGTGTATTTCATAACAGAAATGGCTTCTCCCCCACTGACCACCATGGGAAAAAAAAGCACTGCCCCCCTACTACCACCTTTTGGAAGTTGCCCCTTAAGTGAGGTAGGAAAGTTGGAGCTGTTTTCCTCCAAGAAATTTAAGAGAATCAACATGTTTTCCTTTCCTGGTTGCATCTGTGGTTGGATTGCTTACAATATTTCACTTCTTCAAGTAACCCCAGTTTGTTACGCCAGATTTTTTTGTGTCTTGTTTTGGTCCCCCCCCCCTTGTTTTTGTTTTGTTTTGTTTTGTTTTGAGGTAGAGAAGACCAGCTCCAGGAGAAAAAAAAAAAGCCCCAGAAACTTCTAGTTGTCAGAATCGGAATGCATATCAGTTATGCTGGAGACAATGAAAACATCAAAAAGCACACACAAGCCATAAAAAATTCAGGTCCTCTGAAGCAATGTGGGACACGCTCGGTTGCGCTCCTCATTTGCATGTCAGTACCCACAATGCTCCACAAGCTCCCAGATCTTTCCACGCAGCCCTGGTGTCTGAGCTCTAGGGAACAAAGTGAAAGGTTCGCGTGTGCTTGCGGGTGAGAGGTACTTTGGTATCCGCAGGAAAAGCAAGGCGGGCGGGGGGAGCGATGTGTTCCACCATGGTGATTACCAGCCAGCCCCTTAGGGCTTAATCTCAGGCTTGGGAGCTCTACCTTGCCTTTTGTTTTTTGGGGTTTTTTTCTTTTTGTTTTTCTGAGTTTTTTTGTTTTTGTTTTTGTTTTTTGGGGGTTTTTTGTTTGTTTGTTTCTGCCTTCCTCTTCTTCGCTTTGCCCAGATGCTCCGTGATCTTGAAGCCGCGCTGTGCAGGGGAGACGGGAGTGCCAACCTTCCGAAGCCCTGACTGGTGGCGTGGCTACAGCTCTTGCCTGGAATTTGACATTTTTGGGCCGCGTGTGTTTTCTGATGCTGGACCTCACTCCCAGACGGGCTGGCCTCTTCTGCATTTGGGCTCCCACTGACAGTCCTTGCTTGGTCGGGGTGCAGACTTAGAGGTGCCACTGTGACCTACAGGGTGCCCTCTGACTTCAAGCTTCCCTCCTAGGCCTGATGCTTTTCTCTGCAGACCTTGCTCCCCAGGGAGCCCCACGGAGCCATTGTGTGGACCTTCCAGATTCCAGGGGCAGACTGGGAATACAGGCCCCAAACTGAAAGTTGGTGGTGGGGGAGGGGGGAATAAATCTGGCCTCCCTCTAGGCCTCCTCGGCCTCCTGGGTGGCCTTGGGTGTGTCCCTCTCCATTTCTCCTTTCCTGCCCAAGCCAGCGCAGTCCTGGGAGCATCTCCTGAGCATCAGTGACTATTATTACACCTGTGATTTTAACATGACCGACCATTCTGGGACATGACAAAATACCTAAAAAATAAAAGTAAAGCTCTATCTTTGAGGCTTCTACCTGGAAGGTTTTTGCTGGGTTTGTACTTTGATTTTTGAGCTTCACTTTTCTCAAAGCTGCAAAGGAGTTCTTAGGCTAGATTAATTTAGCGGTAGGAAGATTCGGGCCGAGGAGGGAACGTAGATACACGCAGGCTCTCAGCCCACCCCTGACACCCCCCGAGCGTCAGAGGTAAGATAAAAGTCAGCCCCCACTTGGAATTTCAGAAGCTGCGCAGGAAAGCCGGATCCAGCAGACAGGTTAGTTTGCTTCAGCCTGTACACAGTGCTGGAGCGGTTGCCAACATTTGAAAAGCAGAAACTTTTACAGCATTTTTTAAAACCTCTGAAGATCTGGCCATAGTAGGTGTCCATTTCTTCTTAGGAGCTTCGAGCCAGCGACCCCTGGGGGTGGTAGAGGCTCTCCGGTCCTGCAGGGGGACCGCCTTCTCTGGCCCACCCAGGTGCCCCAAGCCCCGCCACTCCACTTATGTATGGATGTACCTGTCTGGCTTTTGCAGCCTCAGCCTTGACCAGTCTGATGCTCTGAGACCCTGAGTTTTCCTACTTTGTTACCAGTCACATTGGCATAAAGATAACCCAGCACCCCGCTTAGCTCTGACAGCTTTTTCCGGTGGCCGTCCAGGAGAAGTAGGACCAAGGGCCTCGACTTATAAATACCCCCACCTTTTCATCCCCATCCCCAAACATGCTCTGCTTTGGCAAATGTGTTTTTCACCTGCTGGAACCCAAGGAATCTGCTCAGGCCTCCTGCCTCCTCTTGGCATGCACGTTCCCCTTCCCTCCTGATGCCTAAAGTAGTCTGGGGGCGAGGGGTGGGTTGCAAGGTTTGGAGTTTTAAAAATTCTTTCCCAGATTTGTTGTGTCTAATTTGGGCTGCAAATGGTTTTTGTTGTCAACGGCTAACCACTGTTTGGTCTGCAGAGTCATCTCTGTTGAATTTAGAGGGTGGTGAAAGCCCGGTTTGCCCAAATACAGTCTAAGTACATTTACACATTTATTCCCACATGTGTCTTAATGCTTCTGACGGTCTCACCACACCTCAGACGCGTCCGTGGGTGTCCTGGGAGGAACACGGGCAGGTAACTTGACCCTCTACCGTAAACTTCACACACACATACAAAACTCAGCAAGTCCACCCAATCAGATGGTGAGTGCTAAAGATGCTTCAGAGCAAGGGAGTTGGAATGGGGCTTGGAGTGGAATTTGGTTGTTTCCGTACAACTTAAAAGACAAATAATATCACCAGAGAGAAGGAGAAATAAAGTCGAGAGCAGAGAAAAATAAGTAAAAGGTCACTTTTCATCCGTAAATAAACTTTTTTTGAAAAGGTGGAACACCCAGGTGGCTCAGTGGGTTAAGCCTCCGACTCTTGATTTTGGCTCAGGTCATGACATCATGATGGACCCCTAAGTCGGGCTCTGTGCTGACAGTGTGGAGCCTGCCTGGACTCTCTCTCTCCCTCTCTCCCTTTCTCTCTCTGGCCCTCCTCTACTTGTGCATGCTTTCTCTCTCTCTTGCAAAATAAATAAATAAAAATTTGTTTAAAAATAAAAAAATTCCCTCCCACTCAAAATTTAACTGGGATTCTTTATCAACATCAGAGCCTTAAACATGTTTAATGTTCACCAAGTTACAAAAGAGTTAAAATGACAGGCGATGCCAGGTGTTAATAAAACTGATGGTGACAGTTAACATTCACTGAGAGCTCACGATGCTCTAGAGCAGGGCTGAGAGTTATTACACACGTACTCCTTTAATCCTTATAATAACTTATCCCCATTTTGCAGGCAAGAAAACCGTGGTTAAGCGATTTGTCCAGAGTCCCAGAGGTGGAAAGGGATGCAACTGGTGCTCAAACCATGCTGCTCTCCTGCATAACGGGGGCCTGGACAGCAAGACTGGTGCCCCCCTCACCAGCTGGCCAGAGTAAAGGATCTGCCGCGTGGCCTGCCTCAGTCATGACTGGCTTGGGAGCTGGCACTTGGGTGAGGCCAAGAAGGCTGGAGAAACACAGAAGGTGTATCTGACTCACAATTTTTTGCTAAAAATGACCCCCAGGGATGCACCACCTTGAGCTGATGAAAACCTTGATCTTAGCAATCACCCACTCCGGAAGAATTGACAGAATGGGCCACGCTGCCTGGCAGAGTCCATGGTTTCCTCACCCTGAATGTACCTTGGAGGACGCAAAGCCTGCTCACTGCCTAAGGGTACCTGGTTGTCCTGGTGAGGCGGCGCCTGAAGCAAGGCCAGGATGGAGAGGCAGAGTCGGAACTGAGAGAAAGTTCCATCTCCCTCTGCATCGTATCTGAAGACAGTGTTGAGGATGGAATGGGAGCCTGAGCTCAAAGCACGTGGCTAGAGAAGAGACCAGGCATCATCAGTGAACCTAGAGTCTAACGTGGGTAACTCTTCATATGATGATTTTCAGATATGGGCAGATGCTTAAACAGGCTGGTCTGGGTCCAACACTCAGTTTTCACATACCCTTGCCCAGAGACGTTGACAGAGAGGCATTGGGACTCTTGGTGATATTAAGAAGAACAAGGGAGATTCTCTGCCTTCTAGACGCTTAAATAACTTCTCTGTTGCAAGGCAGCTCTAACAGAGATGCAAAGCTCCATGGAACAGAGCCACTCATTCTAATAAGGAAATGGGACAGTAGGTGACAGGGTCAGAGACCACACCTACTCACCCTTCCATTCTCCAGTGTGGACCCAAGAGTTGGGCATTAAGCAAATGTCTTTTGGTGAATGACCACTTTGGTCAATGATTGAATTTTTCTAGGGCTCTGGGAATATTTGTGGAAAAGGTAGTAATTGAGTGCAAGTTGCACCTGTCAAAATCAGACTTGCTGACACCTGAATGAACAGTTGTGATATAAATCCAAGGTTTGTTTTTCTATCAGGTAACAGTGTAGAGGCTGATAATCCCATGGCAGTATGGCAGCTTCATCATCACCAAGGACTCAACATCCTTCAATCTTTCTCTTCTTCCATCTTAAGTTCATGAATTCCACTCATAAGATCACCTCATGGTAACAATGTGGCTGCTGGAACTCCAGTTATCACATCCATGTTTCAGGTTGAAGAAGGAGAAAGGAGAGAAGGACAGCTTTCTCAGAAGCTTCAGTTGACTTCCACTAACATGTCACTGTCCACTTATAATTGCAAAGGAGAGTAGGAAATATGTTCTTTTTTTTTATCTGGGTACATTGTCAATCTGAATAAAATATTGCTTCTCTCAATAAAGAAGAAGAGAAGAGTGGATAGTGAGTTGATGATAATTGTAGACACAGACTTGCGAGATTCAGCCTTCTTTACAGAGAGGAAGAAGGAAAGGAATTCACCAAGGTAACTCTGGTCTCATCCCTGTCCCGTGAGATGCACAGCTTTGAGACATTCTTTATTGCTGCCTGATGATGTGGCAAATACAATATGTGGGTGCCTGGGACACATAATTAGATCCCTCACTATTCAAATCCTTCTGTTAAGGGCTTAGTTAATTGCATTGACTTCTCCTTCATTATTTTCAGCTGTGTAAAGTGCCTCTACGCCTGCTCAGGCTCTATTTCCTAATGAAGCTTCTGGTGAAAAATGGAATCTGACAGGTATGTGGACAGAAATGCCCCGCAGTGGCTGACAGAGCTGGGCATGTTAGCCAGGTGGGTAGACGGACAGATAGGCAGATAACGTCTTTAGTAAATACAAAGTGTTACGTAATAGCAACCTTATTGCCTCTCACTGACTTGAACAGGCTCCTACAGGATATTTAAGGCTTCTGCTAAACAGAATACTAGAGTTTCTCATGTTTTTTAGGCCTACAAAAATTAAAACTACTGTGTAAGATGAGTGCCAGCTTTCCACTCATGTGTTTGTGCAGCTTTCTTAGCTTTCCCCCCAAATGAAAACCACATCGAAGCTCTTGGTTTTCCCAAGATGGCAACCCAATGGTCAACTATGTGTTCTCAGGTAAGGGCTCCCTCACCGCAGAGAGCATGATGGGGATGGAGGTTTTCCAGTTTTCTTTAGCCCAGGGCTTGGGAAGCTGGATTAAGGTTTTTGAAGATGGAGGCAAGAATGTGAAATGGAAGCTGTTGGAGTTCTGCCCGTTGTTAGCCTTGGACGATTGCTGAAGGGGCTGGACCACCTCCTGGGGAGACCATCAGCTTCTAGGAGGCCTGGTAGAAATTGCCAGTTCTTGAAGGAGTTTGAGATTATCCAAAATCCCACATCTCACCAATATTGCAATATCTATAAGCAGAGTCATCAAAAGGGGGGAATAAATTCTTCATATCATTCATACTGGTAATTCATTGCAAACATCTTCCTTTCTAGTTTCATTGCCAACTCCATAAAACAGGAAATAAGTCTTTCTTGTTCTCTATTAGCTTTTTTCCTTAGAACATAAATAGTGCTCAACAAGTTGAGACTTGGCTTCTCCAATCCCTTTTGTTGCCAGGCTTTTGACACGTTTTCTCCTGGGCATTTTCTTTGTATGTTTTAAGGTTTTTTTTTTAATTAAAAAAAAAGTTTATTTACATTTGAGAGAGAGAAAGAGTGTGAGCAGAGGAAGGGCAGAGAGAGACAGGGAGACACGGACTTAGAAGCAGGTTCCAGGCTCTGAGCTCTCAGCCCAGAGCCCTACATGGGGTTCAAACTCAAAAACTGTGAGACCATGACCTGAGCTGAAGTCAGAGGCTTAATGGACTGAGCCACCCAGGTGCCCCTGTATGTTTTTAGTGATTGAGGTTAGATTGCACATATACATAACTGTGGATAATGTAACATACAATGTAATGTAAAATGTAATTGTGTACAATGCTTCCTCAAGTAACATTGCATAAACATGTTCCTACATGTGTTCATATAAGCTAAGCTTCAAGAATAAAGAGACCCCAAAATACAGAGGCTAAAATAAAATTGAATTTATTTATCATTCATGTAATGGTCTAAATGTTCTAAATGGTCTAATGCTAGGCTAGGGCAGCGGGCAATCCTGCTCCTTAAAGCAATCCAGGGAACAGACAGGAGGAACACTCTCTTTAATACATGGTCTCCTTATCTTGATCTCAAGTGGTTCCTCCAGTTTTCATCCCTTCCAAGCCAGAGAGAAGAGGGAACAGGAGAGGGAAGAACAAACAGCTTCCTCATAAAAACATAATCCAGAAGGTTCAGGTTTCGTTTGTGCTTACATTGTATTGGCTGAAACCTAGAATATGGCTATGGCTAGCTGCAAGGGAGACTGGAAATTGTAGGCTCCAGCTTGACAATCATGTCACACTGGTGTTTCCCAAAGGATATTAATCTTTGATGTTTATAAATGAGAAGTTGGAATTTCCTAGGAGTACTTGGAACTTCCTAAATTAGTCTTAAAAGAATTCTCACAATTTTTATGATCTTTTCTCATTCTATGGATATCTAACAATATTGCTTCAATGAATAAGATATACTAAGTTTAGCAAATTTACAATAATGACAGCTTGTAGTAAATAATCATATATAGAAAATATCAGTGAACGGTATTGAGTAATATTCAAATAATGTAACATTTAGATCTAGCAAAGTTAAAGTACTATACAAAATTACATGTCAAAATTGCCAATTTAAGGATTTACTTTGCTCCCCAAACTTGTTATTTCTGAGACTACCGTTGATAGGATATATATATATAGAGTATACACACATATAAATAACTTTAACAATATTTTTTTATTTGCAAGAATGACTTTCCATTTAAAGCAGTCAGGGTCATGAGCGCATACTTGTAACAAGATAAGAGACACAGATAAGACTGACTAAGTAGGGTGGTTCAATCAGTTAACTGTCTGACTTCAGCTCAGCTCATAATCTCACAATTTGTGGGTTTGAGCCCTGGTCGGGTTCTGCACTGACTGCTCAGTGCCTGGAGCCTGATACAGATTCTGTGTCTCCCTCTCTTCCCCTAACCCTGCTTGTGCTCTGTCTCTGTCTCAAAAACAACATTAAATTAAAAAAAATACAGACTGACTGAGTAGATCACGACCACTCCTTTCCCATGTGCTCCTATCCTGGTCCTTGGAAATGTCAATCTGAGCCTGCCCATGTTTCCTGCTCTTGATTGTGAGTTGACATTAGTGGATTCAAACCAGTAATGCCTGTGTATTGATTGTTAAGCTTAGATCTTATAGGAAAATTACATCACTTTTTTTCATGGTCCCAATTTCTTCACTAATTTTTCTTTCAGGATTTATTTATTTTTTATATTTTTAGTGTTTTATTTATTTTTGATACAGAGAGAGACAGAGCACGAGAGGGGGAGGGGCAAAGAGAAGGAGACACAGAATCTGAAGCAGGCTCCAGGCTCTGAGCTAGCTGTCAGCACAGAGCCTGACACGGGGCTCGAATCCACGAATGTGAGATCTGACCTGAGCCGAAGCCGGAGGATTAACCGACTGAGCCACCCAGGCGCCCCTTCTTTCAGGATTTAGAAAAACATAAAAGCTTCCCAAGAAATGCTAGAAAGGAATCCTCACATGGAAACCTTAGTCAGGGTGAGAATATGGGGGGGTAGTTCTATCACTGAAAGACAGGAGAGAATGAATTCTCGAAGATGGCTTTGCTCAGGACCAACTGTATAATTCTGGACTCAGTGCAAAATGAAAATGTTTAGCCCCCTTGTTCAAAAAATCACTAAGAATTTCTGGATAGTAGCCACAGAGTATTAAACTAAGTGTGGGCACCAAAGACAGGACCCTGTTTAATTGTGCAGGTCCCACACCCATGCAGCTGGCCCTGCCTCAGCTCTGTCACATTATTTTAAAATCTTTGTTAATCTCATTTTACGTGGCTGCATACTATTCCACCGTGTGAAGTTACAATAATTTATGTAAGTATTTCTGTATTCTGATGGTATTTACTCAGCAGTCTCTTCCATCAGTTTTACTGATCCTAGTCTTGGGATTGGTTTGGTCTCAGGATACATATGGAAACTTAGGGTTTACTCCGCAAGATGTGGAGCCTTAGTCTAGACACTCCTTAGGAGCTGCAGACCCCATTCGAGGGGGGCCTGTTACCCACAGGGTTTAAATCTGAGCTAAATCCAGACAGACAGAAACCAGGACCAGGTGGGACCTCTGCACAGGAGGGCATCATAGTGGTAAGCAATCTCAACAGCAGATCAAGCTGAGGCTGGGCGGAAAGCCAAGGGTAAGGGCAAAACAGCAGGTGAGGCAAACATTGACCTGTCCTCAGAGATAGGACTAGGGATAAGCCTCATGGCGGGTGTTCAGCCAAGAGCAGCTGTTGCCCTTGTGCTTGGAGCTATCTGGCTCTTCTCTAGTTCTTTCCCAGTCTGTGTATCCCTGTGCTGGCCTCCGGGACTTTAGGGAGCTATCTCTGTCCGTGTTGGAGGGCCATCTCTCTCATAAACACTGGGCAGGCTAGGAGTTGTTGTTAGGGGCTTGGAGAGGAGAAGGAAGGTGGGCTCGATCACCACTCTTTGGGACTCCAGAACCTTCTGCAGACTTCTGCGTGATGGTCGGCCTCAGACATTTTGTTCAGAGCAAATAAACATGCTCTTCTTGGCTGATGCGTTTAGCTGGAACAGGACAGTGTGACGGAGCAGGAAGCACTGCAGTGAAGGGCAGGAGACGCGAAGGACTAGTTATCTCTGGGGCCAAAGGCACCTCTGACCCTGCCATTTATAACCAAAATGACTATTTTTAAAAAATATTTTTTATTTATTTTTGAGAGACAGTGCGAGCAGGGGAGGGTCAGAGAGAGAGGGAAATACAAAATCTGAGGCAGGCTCCAGGCTCTGAGCTAGCTGTCGGCACAGAGCCTGATGCAGGGCTTGAACCCACAAACCGTGAGATGAAGCCGGATGCTTAACTGACTGAGCCACCCAGGAGCCCCTATAACCAAAATGATCTTAAGTAACACACAACATTCTGCGCCTCTGTTTCCCCATCTGTAAAATGGGACCAATAGAGTCCTACAGTTTTAGGGATCAACACATTTTTTTTTTTTTTGTAAAGGGTCACACAGTTTAGACTTGGCAGAGCAGAGGGTTTTGTTTTGTTATTATTATTAGTTTTTGGTTTTAATAACATTTATAGCTTCCTTTCTTTGAAATTTTAAAGTATCTAATACAGCGTTGTTAACTATAGTCACCATGCTTTACCTAATATTTACAGAATATATTCATCTTATAACTGGAACTTTGTACCTTTGACTAGCATCTCCTCATTCACCCCAACCACTGACCCCTGGCAAACACCATTCTACTCTCTCTCTCTCTTTTTTAAATAAAAACCTTTTTAATGTTTATTCATTTTTGCGAGACAGAGAGAGACAGAGCACGAATGGGGGAGGGCCGGAGAGAGAGAGGGTGAGAGAGAATCCCAAGCAGGCTCGGTGCTGTCAGCACAGAGCCTGATGCAGGGCTTGAACTCATAAACTGTGAGATCATGACCTGACCCAAAGTCAGACGCTTAACTGACTGAACCACCCAGGCGCCCCCACTACTCTGTTTTTGAGTTCAGGCTTTTTAGAGTCCACATGTAGGTGAGAACATACAGTATTTGTCTTCCTCGGTGAGACTTACTTCGTTTAGCCCAGTGCCCTCAAGGTCTATCCACGTTGTCACAACGGGTAGGCTTTTCTTCTTATTTCTGGCTTAATTTCTTTTATTTTTTGAATGGCAATACATTTGTCAAACATTGTGAAAGCTTCAGGTGCACAGTGTGTTGATTATGTGGATTTGCTGCATTTATGTATTATCATATGCTTTCATTATAGTGTTAGCACCTCTATCACTTCACATAATTATCATTTCATGTTTGTAGCAGGAATAATTAAGATCTAGTCTCTTAGCAAGTCTGGTTATTACAATAGTACATTGTTGCCTATATTCCCTAAACTGTGATCAGATCTCCAGGATTATTTATCTACTGGTTGCAAGTTCGTACCCTTGAACATTTCTCCTATTCCCCCCACCAAGCCTCCCGTAACCACTTTACTGTTTGTTTTCGTGAGTTAGGCTCTCATAGATTTCACATAAAAGTGATATCATACAGTATTTGTCTTTTTTTTTTTTGTCTGATTTGTCTCACTGAGCAAAATGTCCTTGAGGTCCACACATGCTGCTGTGAATGTCAGGATTTCCTTCTCTATCTCACGCCTAAATAATATTCCATTGTGTGTGTATATAAACCCCATCTTCTTTATCCATTTATCTGAATACGGGCACTTAGGTTGCTTCCATATCTTGGCTATTGTGAATAGCGCTGCAGTGAACACGGGTGTGGAGATATCTCTGCGATACAGAGTGTGGGGCTTTTGTCACAACCCCCCCCACTCTTCGGTTATAGAGTAAAAGCAGCCGCAGACGATTTGCAAGTGGATGGCAACGCCTACATTCTAGCAATACCGTATTTGCAAAAACGGGTGGCTGACCATTGCATGCCGACCCCTGACCCATTTCATAGGGCCGTTAGAAGAGATAGTGTGTGCAGAAGACTTGTTACAGGCCCCTCCACAATGCCAGCCGCTCCCCTGTGCAGCAGGGACAGCTGGAGAGAGTGGCTGGGAGACTGGCTCACAGCTTCTCAGCTTTGAGTCCTGGCCCCTCATTTCTTAGCAAGATACCGAAAGGGTCCTCTCCATCTACTTTTCTTCCGGAGAGCCAAAGTGCCGCGAGGACGCCTCTTGACGTGCTTCTCAACAGACATCTTGGCAGGCCCCGCGTCTGCGTTAGACGCTCTTTGCGATCCGTTTCTGAAGAGGAACGCTCTCGAAGACGTACTTAGAGACACGCAGCTGCCGCCGTGAGAAGAGCCTTTGAGACCTTTCCCAGCTTTTCCTTTCCGTTTCGCACGTTCCTAAAGGCACATCTCTCTGCGTCAGTGTCGTCAGGTTGGGCCTCCGAGGAGAGCACTTGGAGAGGAATTCTCTTGAGCCGGAGACCCCTGGGTGGGCTGCAAAAGGTTGGCCGTAGCTCGGAATGATGGCATCTCCAGGACTGAAACAGAGCCGATCCCTGCACTTTCTTCCACCAGGGAATCTCCAGACAAGGATGTTACGATGGAGCATCTAATCAAGGGCGGGACCTCAAAATCTGTCATTAATCACCATTTTAATAATTCTCATGATGATACTTTCATTACAAGGTTTCCCCCTGAGTCTGCTGCTCTTTCCCCCGAGTATCTGCTTAGCTCTTGGCCATTCTCTCGGATGTGGTTAATCACCCCCCCCCGCCCTTAATATTCCAGCCCCCCACTCTCCAACACGCCAAGCCCTACAGCTGCTTGATTTCCTCCTCTTTTCTCTGTGCGCTCGCTATGTTAGCCAAAAGGCAGCGGGCTTTGCTGGCCTGCTCAGACCTGCGGTGGTTCTGTGCTCCAAAAAGGAAATGATTTCACACTGGATCAGGCAGCTGGGAGGGCTGGGGCCTGTGTACTCAGCCTGTGGACTCAGGAGAGCTTCAGGCCGGGCTGACTTCAGCATTTCCAAGTCAACGCCGAAGGCTCATACACTGGTGGATGGGAAAGCCATTGATTTTTCTTGAGATAATAACTCAAGTGTATTTGCTCAGTGTCTTTCAGAACCAAAGGCTTGTCTGATTTTATTTTTTGTTTTGTTTTTTGCGTGCTTGTTCTGAGAAGAAAAAGCTTGAGCAACGAAAGTAAAATCTTGGTGTGTTATTGTTCAGTGGCTCCTGGGGACAAGTGGGTCGCATCTCCTCTATCAAAAATACATTGATTCATCAACAGATATTTAATGGGCACCTACTGTGTGTCAAGGTGGGCACGGAAAGGCTTTGGGAGAAGCTCAAGACCTGGAGGGGTCTTAGATTGTTGTCCTGGTTCTGGGGTCCACAGTTCTAACCCCGAGGGGCTTCTCGGTTCTAATCCCAGCTCTGCAACAAGAAACTGATCCCAGACAAAAGTATTTCAAGGGAACTTGGACCCACTGCTCAGTAAATCAGGTTCATTGTCTGGCCTTGATGCCCCGCTACCTGTACCCGATCCCTGTCTTATTCCCAGCAAGCAAGTCCTCTTCCTCCTGTCTTTTGACTGCCTGCCATGTAATGTAGTGCTAAGCGCTTTACACCTGTGCTCTGGTTTGCACTTCCCATAACCACAGCGGGCAAAGGCCACGATGCTCAGATGACAGATGAGGAAGCTGAAGCTCAGGAGAGATTATTTGCCTGGACTTTGATGCCAGCTTTTCTGACACCAAAGCTACCGCTCCTTACCCCTGTCCTGGATGAGCTCCTGCCTCACACCGTAGCTTCTGCGACTGCATTTAGGTGTGTTCCCAGAGAGATCGCATCTGCACCTTGAGGCCCCCAACCCTGATCTTTCAAACCATGTATCCCTTTGTGCATTTAATGGGGAATAGGACATTCATATCCCAAAGGGTCATCTGTACTAGAAAACCACTCCTGTTCCTCTGGGTTGTGATGGACTCCTGGGGAATCGCTAAATATCTCTAAACTAGTAGCTCTCAAAATATGGTCCCTGCACTAGCCGCAATGGCATCGCCTAGGAACGCAGAAATGCATATCCTTGGGCCCCACCTTGACTACTGAATCGGAACCTCTCCGGACAGCTCAGGAATCAAGTTCTAATGAGTTCTCTGGGCTACTCTGACGCACACTGATGTTTGAGAACCACTAGCCCAGATTTGATGCCCAGTATGCTTTAGTGCTAATAATGTGTACACAGTGCAGCTGGCAACAGTACAGGGCGTAGCTGCAAAAACGAAAAAGGGACGGGGCAGGCACATCTGTATTCAAAAACTTGGAAAGATTGCATATTCTGTTGCTGTCTTGGAGATTCACAAAGATACATGCCAACAGCCTATTCAAGACCACTCCTCCCACAGCAGAAAGCTCTGTTTAAATTTACTTAAACAGCCATTCCTAAGTTCTTTTTTAAACATTTTTTATTTTTAAGTAATCTCTACAGCCAGCATGGGACTTGAACTCACAACCCTGAAATCACAAGTCACACGCTTTACCGACTGAGCCCACCCAGGCGCCCCTTTTCTTAAATTCATTTGAGTTTAAATCATGGACCTTGTCTTTTGAAAAATACCTGTTGATCTCTCAAGGAACTAGTAATGCATAATACACTTTGGAAAGAGTTGATAATCATGATCCCAAATTGTATAGGACCCTCACTCTGGGTGTGTTTATCAGAATGAAGTATCCAAAAGCTTATTTTTCAGAAATTCAGGAACATCAAGAATTGTTTTGAAAATCAATTTTGAATCCATATACAGACACTACGTTGCAAAACTCCAGGAGACAGCTATGTGAGTGGGGTCCCCTGGCCTTAGGTAATGTACAGCCTGGACCATAGCCAAATACCGAATTAACGAAAGTCTTAGAGGACCAAAATGTTTCCATCTACCAGAAATCACTAGAATTGAGGTGTTTGGAGGAGTCTAGCAAGAGGATTTTAAAGATATTTAACTCTCAAACTGCATGAAAACATTTTAAACATCCTGAAAACATTTCAGGATGAATTTTTCCAAGTGTAAGTCTTCTACTAGATGAAATGGCATTGAATACAGTCATATTTCTGCTCTCTTAAGCCTAGCTTATTGTATATTTTCAGAGCATTTGACAAAAATGCTTTGTATTTAGGTAACATCTTTTTATCCCCATGCTTCAAGAATCTACTAGAGAGAGAACTGGCAAGAAAATTCCCAACATGGAGGTCCCCTCCCCCTGGTGGGTTGGTAACTTTCTAACAGAAGTAGGAAATTTGCAGACAGGAGGTCACTGGCTAACTACCAGTATATTGTCTGATACCAAGACAGTATCAGAACTTATCAGCACACAGAGAAACCAGGCTGGACAACATGACCACAAGCTTCGTATTTCTGTGAATTAATGTAAGAAAAATAAGGATAGAAATTTCTTGTTCTCCTTGTGGTGCCTTAAGAACTTTACATTTAATCAGGAAATGCTTGCCCCCTCCAAGCCCCAGTGATGCCTGAGAAGTGCCCCAAATTAGTTTGCATTAGATGCTGGCTGCAGATTCAGCAGGGCACCAGAAATGCTAGACGCAGATAAAAGTTCAGCACGGGGAGATGGTGAGAAGGGCCAGCTCTGAGTTCCCCTCTGCCTGGCAGGTCACTCCGTTTTCTCTTATTTTCAAGTAAAGTTTATCATCTTATCCCTTATACATTCTTATTATAGAATATTTGGTGAAAATAGAAATGTAAGAAGCGAAGAAATCCCCATGTTCCAAAGAGAATCACTATTAGCAATTTTGTATACTTCCCTCCAGTCTTTTTTCTATGCATCTTTGAAAATGGAATTAAGATGATGCAATATACATACTCCTGATTCTGGGGTATTTGAGTACAATCTAGGCAGATTTGTTTGTTTGTTTTTAATCCTGCAAAAGCAAATGAGACCACACACTCTTGGAAGGCAAGGACTGGATCTTTTTTTTATCTTAGAGAGTCTGTGAGCTGGCACAGAGCCTGGCAACAGTAATGTTACTGAAAAAAATCACAATGGGGAATATTTCATTGAGTACACCAGAACACATGTAAACCTCTCTCTGATGTGGACATTAAAATTGCTTCCAATTTTTCACTGTTGTAGGTAATGCTGTAATTCTGTTGGGCTTTTTTTTTCTATATTGGATTATTATTGATAGCAGATACTGTCAGTATCCCATCCCTAGGCCTTTCCCTGGGGTGCCTGAAGACTGTCTCTGGATGGTCTGCTGGTTCCCTATGCCACTGCCTGGACTTGTTCCCTGGCCACGGAAACGTGCCTGGACTGCGTACATATGGGATAGCCTGGATGTGCCAACATTAATGTCTCTGAGTTGACCTCAACCTGTGAGGACGGGAATTCCAGCTTTGTTGCTCTGCAGCGTGACAAATGACACAATTGACAGGTGTGTGTTGTACACACTGTCAGATGTCAGAAGGTCCTCACCTGACTGAGCTCCAGCTACCCACCTCGTCTGACTCATTGGTGTATCTACCATATTGGCTTTTCTCTCATCCCTGCTTCCCACATTCACCCACTCCCTCGTTGTGCTTCCTGGAATCACCTCCCAAAAAAACTGCTTGCTTGTACCAAATCTTTGTCTCAGGCTCTGCTTCTGGGAGACTCCAAACTAAGTCATTAACTTTGGGTAGAGTTTTAGGAGCAAAACTATCGAGCCAAATCAAATGACTTCTTTAAAGATTCAGGATACATCTTGATGGGCAAGTCATTTCCCGGACTCTTTTGTCAACTCTTGATTTTATTCTAAGAATTTGGACCAAGAGCTGGACATTTAGGAAAAAGAAGAAAAGAAACCAACACACGCACCTGCTGTTGTTTTTCTTGCTTCATTATCTCCCATGTTTCTGGACAGAGGCTGATGGTTATAGAATTTTTTCTTTTGTCTTTACAAATGGAAAGAGAGGGCGACTAGAAGGCAGCAGAGAAAAGAAACTGGGAGAAAGGACAAATGAGGCGCTGCTTTGCCATATTTCAGCCTTGGTTCTCCGTTACAACCAGGGCTTGGTATTTCCAGGGGAAATGAAAAGAAACAGTGCTAGAAGCAGGTTTTGTCCTTATTAAACCCTGCAATCCATGAGGAGTGTGCTCGGTTGTGTTCCAAAATAAAGCTACATATTTGGGGATTGTCATAGTGAGCCGGAAAGCATGGTTTCTCCAGGGAAACAGGAGTGGAGTTTCCCGTCAGCTTTGCTGCTGGAGTCATGACTATGCAGGGAGAGAAAACCGGGGCTGTTATCCTGAAATTGAGGAAAAATCATCCTTAAGACTGACTGGATATTCCAAGAAAGCAAAGTCAACCTTGGTTGGATGGACAACGGCAATAGAAATGTAAGGAGGTGTAGTGTTCATCTTGTGTCGGTGAGGAATCCCTTTCCTTCTAGGGTTTGCACGTCGCCTGTGCTGTTTTTGTTTTTCTGTTTTGTGTTTCACAGAATAAAGAGACAGGTGCTTTGGTCAATGTCAGTTGAAGGGCAGTCATTAAACTGGACATGTCCTCCCTCCAACTGGAAAATGTCAGCTGCTTCCCGATTGTCTAGGTCCATACAGCCTTTTCAAAAGTCCCCCAAAGAGCTCTGTTCCCTTCTGGAGGATCCTAGGCTGCTCATAAATCCATTGTGTAGGGGAAGGGGAATCACAAGGCACTTGCAGACTTGATGCCCGGCTGCTGTGGGGGCAACACTAGCAAAGTCCCATATTTGGCTGATATTAGAAGATCTGGGATTTTGCGGGGGGCGGGGGGCCTGCATGGCAGACATTGCTTTATGCTAGTGAACCAGATTTCTTTTACCTTTGGGACACACACTAAACAAGGCATCCCAACCTCCCTGGTGGTCAGGTGGGACCACATGAGTGGCAGGGTGATATTTACAGACTTCCACGGCAGGCTCCTGGCTTTTGTGCCCTTCTCCACACCCCATCGTTCTGCCATTCTCACAACTGAATGTGCAGGCCCCAGAGGCTGGTGGGGAATAACAAGACTCTAGAAGCCTCCTCCCTGAAGTCCTGGCTTGGGGGGATGACTTGCCCAGGAGAAATGCTGAGCCGGGACAACACTACAGGACATCACATGAGTGAGAAATCATCATTCATTATGTTAAGGCACTGATGTGCGGTAGCTGTTTGTTAAGGCGCTAGTACGCCCTGTAAGTACATTCCCTGGCATGTGGGTTCACCGGAATGGCGGGGTCACACACGCAGCTTGTCCTGCCAGACTCCACCAAGGGTACCACAGGGAGGAGCACTCAATCATGGAATGGTTGCATGTGACTGACACCCTTTGCATGTGCCATGGGACCACAGAAGCAAGAGTGTCCAGGTCAGCCGGGAGGGGATGACTGGCGGGCAATGTGGCATGGAAAGAGTAGGGATGTGCGGTCCTCCGGACAGCTCTGGCCCGACCCTGCCCGGCAGCGCACGTAGGCGTGCATCAGTCCGCATCCGAAGGCAACTCAGAGGTTGTTCCAATGTACATAGCATCCCCTTCAGAAACCGCATCTTAATGCGAAGCAAAACTTGCTGAAATTCTTTTCCCCGGCTCTCTGTGATATAGTTCACGCACACGCAGTCACTGCTCCCCCAGGCTCTCTCCACCCCAAACTCATCCCCTAAAACCTTTTCTAACCCGTCCCACACTGGCCCTCTCACCTGCCCTCTCCCTCACCTCGCCCTCTCTTTCCAGAGCTACTCTCTTTTCTAGCTCTGTAAACCAAGCCAGACTTCCTGCACTCCTTGGCTTCAACATTTCCTGTTACAGCTCGGAGCTCAATGGATGACTTGGTCATAAACCCAGAATGTCCTCGTGAACAAAAACAGTGTTCTCAGGGGTGGCCTTGGGGGCAGTGCCTGGGAATATACATAAATTATTATTATTATTATTATTATTATTATTAGAAACAGATCGATTGCCAGCTCCAGTCCTTATGAGTTAAGTGACCTTGAGTAAATTCTCTTTTTTAAAGTTTATTTTTGAGAGAGAAAGTGTTGAGTGGAGGAGGGGCTGAGAGAGAGGAAGAAAGAGAGAATCCCGAGTAGGCTCCGTACTGTCAGCGTGGAGCCCGATGTAGGGCTCGGACCCACAAACCATGAGATCACGACTTGAGCGGAAGTTGGACACTTAACCGACTGAGCCACCCTGGTGCCCCTCTCGAGCAATTTCTTTACAGCCTTTAGCCTCAATTTCCTCCCCTGTAAAATGGGGCCAGGGAAGTTCACCAGCTTCCCCTAGGAAGGGGAAGAGATGGAGTGTGTGTGAGCAGTCAGCACACAGCTTACAGTGAGCAACGCTGTTCTTCCCGCCCTTTCTGAACTTGACTCTTTGGCTCTGTGTGAGGAGAATCAGGGTGGGGATCCAGCCCAAAAGGCACAAAGGTAAACTGAGAATAAACTGAGGGCCCAGCAATCAGCAGCACCACGTCTTGACGCTAGCTGCTCCAGAGCTCACTCCGAGTTTCCTGGTCAACTTTCAAGTGACCTTGAAGGAAGAACTGCTTTTCCGTGTGCCTCCAGCTGAGCTTTTCCACCACAGGGGAAACAAGCCCACCCTTTGTCCCCCAGGGTGGGTTGTGAAGGTTAATGAATTGCTATTTGTGAAGTGCTTTGAGATCCGTGGATGAAAGGCCCTATGAAGTCAAAAGCATTCGGATGATGATTAAATTGCCTTGCCTGAGGTCAGACAGCGCAGGACTAGGGGAGCCGGAAAAGGAAGACACGCTCCCTTTTTTCCGTTCCCTTGCTGGAACAACTAAGAGTGTCACCTGTTCTTGTGAAGCGGGGCCTGTCCCCTCTGCGGGTGGATGTCCTCGGGCCTTCTCATCCTGGCTCCTTTATTCCCAGCACCCTGGTTAGGACCAGATTCGGGCTCCTCACCAGCCATGCTCATTGGAATGCTGAGCAGCTCCCTGCTCTTGGGGAGAGCTCTGGCTTGCAGGGCTTTTTAAAGCCCGGGGAAGCTAATGCGTGAGGGACAGAGATTTACACTCGACCCTGAGACCCTCCTTGAGAAAGAAAGGACAGTCTGTCTTACGCCGACTGGGCACCCAACCTAAGGAAGTCCCATGCCCTGGTTGATTTGGGGAGGGGGGCTGTGGTACACCGCCAGCCATCTCCTGCGCCCTGGTTTTCTTTTCTCTTTCTTTTCCTTTTCCATTCAACCAAACTTGCTGTGACAGTATTTGTTTTCCAAACATCTCCTCTACACCTTTGTCTTTTCCTGCCCCCTCGTCGCTGTGGTAGAGACACCTCATTGCAATTCAGACACCTGTCACTTTCGGATGTCAGCGTGGCTGTTGCCACCCTGATTAGTTGAGATGAAGAAAAAAAATATGGTGCCATATAAATAAAAAATTAGAGACTGTCACATTGTGTAAGAAGAGTCCACCTTTCAACACCAGATCTCGGCCACGCAACACTCCCTCTGTTTCCCGGGCACCCCAACTAAGGGGAAAGCTTATAATGTCTTGTTTTTAGAGATTAAGTGGTTAATGATTTAATGAACTAAAAAAAAATCTCATTTGTTGCTTCCCTTGGACTTGGAAAAAACCTCAAAGAGCTGATTTTCTGTGTACCTCAGTCCAATATTGCTACCTGCTGGGAGACGAACACAGTCTCTAAATAAATTGCTAGTGGCCTTAGGCGGGTGGAAGAGCCTTCCTTTGATCCTGCTAGAGCAGATGAAGTCAAATGTTCAATCAATCAATCACATTCATAACTTGCAGCTACAATCGGGCTGACAAGAGCCTATTATTTATTTTTAAAATCATATATTTCATTATTGCAAAACACACAGGCTCTCACGAGGGGGAAGAGACTAAATTATTGATAAGCCATATAGATGACGGAGTTTGTTGTTTCTGACATGCTTGTCACTAACTATTGTCAGGAAGAATTTACTAAGATGTAGAGCCAGGAAAGTTGGCCAGAAATGTATGTTGTGCCAAAGCAGAGATGGGGAGAGGAGACTCTAATGGCCTCTCTCTCTCTCTCTCTTATTGAATTCTTGTAGGTAAAAGGCAGCTGAAGGCAGAACAGGTTTCTATTGTAAAGCAAGACTTGAAAAGCCCCCAGTTTGATTGCTATAGAGCAGGAGATTTGGTTCTCAAAATAGCCATGCGTCTGGGAAATGAATTTTTGCTGGTGTCTGTGCATTCCTGGAAATAACAATCGTGACTCCAGAATTCCCACGTGGACCAGGGCCAGGCATATTTATTCAGCATTGTGTGTCAGGGACGGGGGGGGGGGGGGGGGGGGGGGGGGGGGGGGGGGGGGGGGGGGGGGGGCGATGTGTGAACGCAGCCTGAAGTGGAAGACGTGAAGGAGGCCGGCCCTGGACCCTAACAGCGGGAGGAAAGGGGGTGCTGTCCCCACTACCTCCCCTCTCCTGCCCCTGAGCTGCCAGGGTGCCTTCAGTGGATGCGGCCTCCCTACGGACCCGCACCTGAAGTTCTCCAATGGACTTAGGAGATGAGAGATCAGTCAGGAAAATGCTGACCTCTAATTTCGGTGTTCTGCCTTTCTTTTCTGCTTTCTGGGTCAGTAGGCCAGGAGGCCATGGCTAACTGTGAGCCCTGGTGATGCTTACGGTCGCCATTGACCACTTCCTCTGAACAGTGACAGGATGTACAGGAAGATCTCTTGGCATCGTCACCTGGCTGTCACCTCCACATTGGAAAGGATGCTTCTGGGTTTGCTGGGAGAAAGAGTACCCTGGACTGAGGGAAGGAAGATGTTTTATTAAGGGAAGGTAAATGTTCACTTGTACAGATCAAATTCGATTAGAACAAATACCATTATATTTGAACAAAAACAGCTGTGGAACTAAAGGCTTCTCATACCCACTGCCCCCCGTTTGATACCCCTGGATCACAAGTACAATGTAAGTAAAATGGAAGCTCCTCTGGCGGTCTAGTTGAGAGTTGACTTGTACTCCTGAATGATTTGCTAATTTCAAGATATCTCCCAGTGGTTGGGATGAGGGACAGACAGGGCTACAGGTGTGCCCTAGAATCAAAGTTTTCTCAGGGCAGAAGGGCCCTTCCAGATCAATCTGCCCAATACCCCCATCCATCTTCTCTTTATTTCACAGATGAGAAAACAGGGTCAGAAGCTGGAATCAGATAGCCAGTTGGTGCAGACTGGGAACCGGTCTCTGGCCTCCAACCCCTTCCCTAAGGTAACCCAAGGAACTATCAACAGAACTTAAGTCAGAAAAGAGGAGTCTCCACTGCCAGTCAAGTGTTTGACCTACTTATTACATGATGCTGCTTTCTGGTGTAACATTCCAATCTGTGCTTGCTTGGTTTTCAGACCAGAAATTCCATTTAGAACCCAAACAACCAGAAAGCTCAGCTAGTCACACAAGATTTCACAATACTGACCCCAGACAATAAGCAGGCAAGGTTACAGAGGAGTAGGATTTTTTTTCAACATTAAAACAAACTTCTTTAATGTTTATTGATATTTGAGAGACAGAGTACGAGCAGGGGAGGGACAGAGAAAGAAAGAGGGAGATGCAGAATCTGAAGCTGGCTCCAGGCTCTGAGCTGTCAGCACAGAGCTTGCCAGGGGTTCGAACCCAGGAATAGTGAGATCATGACCTGAGCTGAAGTAGGCCACTTAACCAACTGAGCCACCCAGGCGCCCCTAGAGGAGTAGGATTTGGAAGTAACGTTTGGACCCATCGGAAGATGCCACATCAACCTTCCAGGAGCCAGGAGCCCCTCCGGCTTGGATGGCCACTTCCTTCATGTGTCACTCTTGGCAGACATGCCCCTCTCCAGGGCACAAAAGAGTGGTCTGTGTGCACTTGAAGTCAATGTCTGGCTCCAAAATTCTACATAAAATCCTCTGCAGTGGCATCTCCCTTTTATTGTCTGAACATTTTGCAGGCTAAGCTAGCACACATGGAAACGGAGCCAGCCGAGGAAATCAGTGCACCAGAAGGAACCATACCCTCTCATCTGTGTGGCACAGCAAAAGCAACTCTTCACTGGGAGAACCAGGAAACCTGCTGTTTAGTCCTGGCTTTGTTATGCTTAGGGAAGTTGTGGAATCCAGTGCATCTCAGTTTTCTTATCTGTAAAATGGGAATTTTTATTCATTTTCTATCCACTCAGCTGGGGCAGATTACTATGCAGATCTGAATTTATCACGTAAGTGAGAAGAGGGAAAAAAGGAGCTTCCAGAGCACGAGAGACGTAGAGCAGTAGCATCTCTTGGTGGTGGAAATTTACTACAGACAAGAGAGCTAGCTGCGAAGACGAGATTACATTTTTAATTACCTTCAGATGCTGACCTCTATAAATAAGCATATTTCACTTCTTTGGGAGGGAATAGGAGAAAGGGACAGGGCGGGACTCATTAACTTCCTGGCAATGCTTTTTTGCAGCAGTTTCTAGGAAAATCTTTAGGAGGAGGAAAGCCAGATACCTTTCTACGGTGAAAATAGAGATGGCCGAAGAGCCTTCCCCTTCTCCTGTTTCCATCCCTTTCTATTTTCCAGGCTGCAAGGTGCATTCATGCACTCACGGCACACTGGCGACCCCTCCTTGACCATGTTCGTAAACATTCCGGTCATTTCCTCTATGTGGCTCTTTTCCTTTTAAAGTCCATGTGCGGCACTCTTTGGTGAGAGTTGCTACCTCAAGAAGGACTGGGGTACCCGAAACTGTGTTGGGTTGCAGGATGCCAGGCAGATGGCTTTTTTCCCTGGCAAGATAAGACTATATTAAGTATGATTTTGTGAATAGTCTGTCTCCCAGCGCCGGTCCCCTTGGGAGCCTCCCACGATTGGTCAGTTGTATGATTACAATGGGCACTAATTATACCCAGAAGCGAAGGAATAGCAGGCGTAACTTACAAAGCTCTTGGTGATAAGGGTCTGGGTAAACACAATGAGATAAAAACGACTTCATCCTTCCAAAAGGACAAAGAAATTACTTCTTGAAAACTCTGGGCGATGTAGGAAAACATTTAAACAGAGAACAGAAATAAAACAGAAATGCTTCCAGCTTTTTATTTTTAGGGGAGCACAGGCAAATTTAGGTTAACCCTGTGTGGGCCACAGTCAGCAAAGCATAGTTACCATCGCATTCTGCGTGGATGCTGGGAACACCGGTCCTCCGTGAAGGGGATCCTCAAGTGTGGAAGCCAAATGTGTGCTTATAAGACCCTAAAGATGTACATTTAAGACAAGGAACACCCCAGTACAAACGCCTACCTCATTTTGGTCCAAATGACGCAGCAGCAGCTGTGCCCCAGACTATGACCTTGATTTCCGCCTGTGACACTACCTTTAAGATTTGTCAACCAAGAGTGTTCAACAGAGTCAGGATGGCTGTATAATCACATGCATGAGATGCAGCTTATTCGCAAAGAAAAAACTTCCAGGAAAGAGGGTGATGGAGAACTGGAGGAAGGCACACAGGTAAAGAAGAATCACTTCTTTCCTGAGGATGGCCGGCTCTGGTACCTGGGGCACACGACTTGACTTTTCACTTATTTCTTCCCTAATGACTGGCTTGCTTCCCTATGGTTTCAGAGTGACTAGGGAACCAGGTGGGGCTGTGGTAGCCAAGTTGCTAGACTGTTTTTTCTCTGTAGAGCCTCCAGCCACATGGACCGGGACACACCAGCCCTAGTCTAGCATAATAGACCCTTCTCACACCCAGAGTGTTTCACATCCTGGGGGCAAATGGTTTTGTGGCAGACAAACGTATTTGGGTTGATCACTGAGCCAGTGAGTCTAGAGCCCAAGTTCAATGTTCTTAGACTTGTCCCCAAGGCCCCGCGTGGTCTGCCCCCTGCTTCTCCCCCTGGCCTCATTTCCTACCATTCTGCCACTTGTTCACTCTGATCCAACCACATGGCGTTCCTAACCCTTGCCCCAGGACCTTCCCACTTGGCCTTACCTCTGCTGTGACAGTCCCCCCTGGATACCTTCATGGCTCCCACTTACTTCCGTCAAGTCTGTGCTCGAAGACACCTTCTTGATCAAGCCATTCCTGAACGCTCTGCATTAAATAACAACAATGACCCCTGCCCCAGGCCTCACTCCATTCCCCTGGGAGATTTTTCTATGAAGTATTTACTGCCGTGTGACACGTCATGTTCATCTGTTTGTTTATTGCCTCTCTTCCCTCGCTAAATGAATCTTCATGCGTGAGAGTACTTGGCTTCATTCACTCTGCAATCCCAGAACTTAGCACAACTCGATTGGGCTATGAGATAGGTGGTAAAACATTATTTCTGTATGTGTGTGTGTGTGGGGGGGTGTGGGGGTGTGTGCATGTGTGTGTGTTTCCAGAAGAGATTGGCATTTGGATCAGTAGACTGAGTAAAGAAGATGGCCCCCACCTCAGTGTGGGTGGACACCACCCAATCCAGCCAAAAAGGCAAAGGAAGCATGAATTTGCTGTCTCTGCTCAAGCTGAGACATCTGTCTTCTCCTGCCCTCCAACACTGGCCTCTTGGCTCTCAAGCTTTGGGACTCAGACAGTATTTACCATCAGCCCCGGATTCTCAGGCCTTCAGACTTGCACTGAATCATGCCACTGGCTGCTTGGTTTTCCAGCCTGCAGACAGCAGACCGTGGACTCCTTGACCTCCATAACCACGAGTCAATCCCCATCCTAAAGATCCTCCTATTCGCCATGTATATCCAATTGCCTCTGCTGCTGCAGAGAGCCCTAAGACAATAAGTGTGTCACATGTGGGACCTCACTTATGCCTTGTATTACTCATGATAGAACAGAAGCTGTGATGTTACACTGCCCAAGATCACACAGATGTGTAGGGAGGTAGGCTCAGACCCAGGCAGTTTGCTCCTGAATTGGCACTCTGAACCACTAGGCTCCAGAAGGTCTTCCCTGAGTTCTTGATCAGAAGTATAATTTCCGGCCTCTAGCTCCTCACCAACTACCAAAGCCCAGCTGAGCACATGAAGGATGCCTGGTCCCTTTAGTCTTCTGCATTCCCCATGCTCTGTGTCTGGGTAAAGGATGCATCTTGATTATTAGAGAAACATGGGTCTTGACCCTTCCTGATTATTTTACTGAATTGTAAGTTGGTGGGTTAGCCATCAACTTACACAGAGGACATTGCACGATACAGCTGTACAATAGCCCTCCTTATCCACAGTTTCCCTCTCTGTGGTTTCCGTTACCCACAGTTAACCAAGGTCTGGAAGCAGGTGATCACCTTCTGACATATTGTCAGAAGGTCAGTAGTTGCTTAATGCCATTCACCCCATTTCATCTCATCACGCAGGCCTTTTATCATCTCACATTGTCACAAGAGGAAAGGGGACTCTCATACAACAAGGTACTTGAAGAAAGAGAGAAATCATAACTTTGATTACAGTATAATAGTGAGCACTCCATGGGGATTCATGGGAGAAGATTCTCAGCAACAAATATGCATGCACCTTACAGGCACCATGCATAAAGTATCTGGTGGTCTTCCTACTCCACATTGCCTCCTAGGAACTTAGAGACAAAATCTGGCCCCATCTGTAATACATGGAGAGAACTTCTGAGCCCCAAATTTGTGAGTTAGCCCCCCTCGCTGGGCACAAAATGACTCTTCTAGTCTTGGTTCCCTTTTCCTTTTCTTGTTCAGCTGATTTTAACTGTTCTTGCCTTATTATATGTCAGTGAGTGTGGGGTGTGTATGTGTACACATTTGTGTAGTTTGTATGTGTCTCCAGCTTATGACACAAATGTGGTCACAGTGCTTTCAATTTTCCAGCTCACTGCTTGAGCACCATCTGCCCTCTGTTAGCAGAATGTCTGTCATGAAGGCTTGCCCCAGCCTGCCACCCATTTCTGAGCCACTGAGTCTTGAAATGAAGAAGTGAAACTTTCAGACCTGCCTCCAGTTTCTGGATTAACAGAGAGAATAAGATAGCTGAGTGGGATGCTGGGTTGTTGATGTAGCCCCGGCCATGTGGTGTCCACGTGGTGTCCTGGTCCTTTGCAATTGACTCATGTGCTCAAGATCCTTGCCATGGTCTTAGGTCGTCTCATTTGCTCATTCTTCCTTCCTTCCTTCCTTCCTTTATTTCTTTCTTTTTAATATTTATTTATTTATGAGAGACAGAGATACAGAGTGCAAGCAGGGTAGGGGCAGAGAGAGCAAGACACAGAATCTGAAGCAGGTTCCAGGCTCTGAGCTGTTAGCACAGAGCCCATTTTGGGGCTCGAACCCACAAAGGGCAGGATCATGACCTGGGCTGAAATCAGATGCTTAACCGACTAAGCCACCTGGGCACCCCTCTCATTTGCTCTTTTACTTCTCCATCATGGAAGCCATTTATCCTTGAAACATGACATCAGCGAGGGTGCCAGGGTGCCAGGCATACTTCCCATGCTGGGCCACCTGCCTACCCCCCAACAAAACTCCTGGGCTCTTGAGAAGTTTTTCTGGCCATTAGCCTGAGCTCCCTCTTCTGCTCTCCATGGTTCTTCTAGGGAATCTCCTATCTTCTTCTTTGATAGAGAACTTCAGCCAGAGATATCTTATCAGATTTCTCTTTTTAATCCAGGAAGTAGAACCCTAAATGGGTTCTAATCCCAGTAGGTTCTGAGCTTTTAATGCAAATGAGTCCACACCCTCCCCAGGGCTGGGCATCCCCAGGGCCAGTGTTGCCCTCCAAGGTCAGGGTCCAGCTCACCTACTCTCTATTTTGTTTATCTCTGCTCTGCTCTAAGCTTTATTATTTCCTCTTGTCTGCTTGCTCTGGATTTAGTTTCTCTTTTTCTAGTTTCTTAAGGTGAAAGGTTATATCATTGATTTGAAATCTTTCTTCTTTTTATACACAGGTACTTACAACTGTAAACTTCTCTCTGAGTTCTCTTCTTTCATGAACTTCAGTATGTCCTACTTTTATTTTCATTCATCTCCAAGTATTTTCGAACTCCCATTTCCTACAAGTTGTTATGTTTTCCTTTGGCCCATTGGTTGTTTAAAAGTGTGTTGTTTTGTTTCCACATATTTGTGGATTTTTCAGATTTCCCTCTGGTATTGATTTCTAATTTTATTCACTGTGGCCAAGGAATGCATGATTTCAAACTTTTTAAACTTATGGACACTTTTTCTGTGGCTTAACATAGAGCTGTATCCTGGAGAACACTCCATGTGCACTTGAGAAGCATGAGTATTCACTGTTGTTGGGTGGAATTTTCTATTGATACCTGTTTAGTCTAGTTGGTTTATAACCAACTAGTCTTGCTGTTCTTCTAATTTCTCTATTATTCAATGCAAGTTATTGAAGTTTCCAACTATTATTGTTCAACTATTTTACCTTCTTTTGTGCCAGTTTTGGCTTCATACATCTCAGGGGACTGCCTGTCACGTGTATATATGTTTATAATTGTCATATACATCATTTCAGTGGTTTCCTTTAGTTTTTTGTACATGGTTTCCTTGATCTCTGTGAGCATATTTAAAACTGTTCACAGGAAGTCTTGGTCTAGTACGTCCAACATCTAGGAATTCTCAGGAATAGTTTCTATGGATTACTTTTCTTCTTGTGAATGGACCATACTCTTTTGTCACTGTGCATTCTCCACAGTTCTATTGTCCTTGTTGAAATTTGGACATTTTGAAAATTTAACAAACCAATTCTGGAAATTAGATTTTATCCTTCCTGGGGTATATCAATGCAACATGTTATAGTTGCTGTTTCTTTAATGAATTTTCTGAACTAATTTTGTAAGGCCTGTATTATTGGTCATTTGTGATCACTTAAGATTCTCTTCTAGGGGAAAGTGGGTGGTAGGCATTGAGGAGGGCACTTGTTGGGATGAGCCCTGGGTGTTGTATGTAAGCCAGCTTGACAATAAGTTATATTTTTAAAAAAGGCTCTCTCCCATTTGTCTGATGATTAGGTAGAGTTTGGACAGAAGTTTCTTTAAATGTCTGCAACAATGACAAAAACAAAGACTCCCATTCCAGCAGGTGGGCTTTGGGCATATATTGGAGCCCACCTTCAATACTCAGCTAAGCAGCTGACAATTCCACTGAGTCTCGGGCAGCACCTGAATGTCAGCCAGCAGTGAGAGATTAGGGCCTTCTCAGTTCTTCCCTGAGTGTGCAAACAGCCCTGGGCATGCATGTGCCCTTCAAGATGCCCAAGAACACGTGAGAGCATTTCAGAGCCCTTATTTCCCAATGCATCTCATTCCCCAGCTTTTTCTCCCAATTTTTTGGCTGGTCTGCTATTTGTGCCAAGGCTGCAGAGACTCATACATTGGCCTTGAAATGCTCTTGACAAATGCCCTGTGGACAGCCATCTCTGCACTGGGAGAGTTGAGTTAGGCAAGGTAAAGGTCAGCCCTTTGAATGGCTCCAGGGGCCACCAGACAGGTCAACACAAGCAACCACAATTCTTTGAGAAAAAGATCTATTTTTCTCCCTCACAGTGCTGCTGCCTATACTGGTGATATGGACCGATTTCTTCAAGGCCTTGCTGAGTTGGGGAAGTAGGGGCTGGGGCCAGAGCAAGTTAGACATGCCACAAAGCTCTTACTGAGGTTCAGTTGTCTTTGTTTGTTTTTTGTTTTTGTTTTTTGGGTTTTTTTCCCAAAAATTTTATTAAGTGTTCCCCCTTATTGCTGTATGCTTTGGGTTAGTTCCCAGAATTCTAAAAGGGTTGCTTCCATGTTTTTTCCCAAGTACTTATTGTTTTTGTTGGAGGATAAGCTCTTGAGTTCTCTACTCTGCCATTTTCACTAATGTCCATCTTGTAAGTATTTTGTAAGTGCCGACGTTGGGCTAGGCAGTGGGGATGCAGAGATGCTTAAAACTGGCTTCTGACCTTTGGGAGTTTACAGTGTAGCAGGGGAGCAAGATTATGGTACATGAAGTGATGAAGGTTAGTCCAAAACAGCAGCTGCTCGAGGGCAAGATTCCTACTCCCAAGGAAGGACACAGAGGACAGGATTCTCTAAGGAAACAGTTGTGTTCATACCAAGTCCTTTTTACTAGTAGTTTCCTAGGCATCTCCTTGCCACCTCTCTATAGCTTCTAGAAGCTACACTCAGAAGTGGAAGCTGCCGCTCTGTCACTTTTGGTCCTTGTTTAGAACTCCATAGTAGACAAGGGCAGTCTTCTCCTAGCCAGCTGACCACTGGCCTTCTGTGAAGCTTCTTTTTTTAAATGAGCTATTAATGGAAACCTGAGGACCTGGGACTTGAAGAGCATTGATTAGGCCTAGGCTGAACTGACCTCGTTTGGAAATAGATGGCCCTCAGATTAATAGAGTAGACATTTTAGAGGCTCTAGTTAATTTGGAATGGCTGTATGCCGTGGCAGCGTCCAAGTTATCCAGTTATCTCTCAGTTATCCAGTTGAGCTGTGCTGTCTGCCAGGAAACACTGTCAGCCCCAAGTGCAACTATTTCATAAAAAATATTTGATATGCATTATACACTGGAGAGTTAGTAGAGACAAAATACAGAATAAGTCAAAGTCCCTGGTCTTAAAGAAGTTATGATCCTTAGGATGAAAAGAAACTCTTGGCGAAATAATCTAGGTCTACACAATACCAAAAGGCACCATGAAGAGTGCTAGTCAGTTACTTGGACACATCTTTTCCTCCCTTGGCTCCTTCCCGCCCCCTCCACTTTTTGCCTTCTCTCCTTCTTTTCCTTTCTTTCCTTCCTTCCTCCCTCCCTCCCTTCCTTCCTTCCTTCCTTCCTTCCTTCGTTCCTTCCTTCCTTTCTTCCTTCCTTTCTTCCACAGATATAGGCTATGCCCGCTACTACCTACTGGTTAAGAATAAAGCAGTAATAAAAATAGACTTGGTTTCTGCCTTCATGGAATTTACAGTCTGGTAGTTGAGTCAGAGTAAGAAGTCAACCACAAATGACTGATTACCACTGATTTCAGGAACAATAGAGGCTTGTGACCTTGTCTCATGGGTCATAAATTGTATCCCCAAAGAAAGGATATCTAATGTGGGATCAAGAGGAGAAAATACAAATGATCCAGGAGAAGTAAGGGAATTATTCAGGAAGAAGAACTAGGAGATGTGCAAAGGCCCTGAGACAGGAGGACATCTGAGAATGTGAGATGGAAAGCAGGCTAGTATGCTGGGCATGAAGAGGGAGGAGAAGCAATGATACCAGAGGCAAAAGGGACAGATTAGGGGCCAGGTCTTGTGAGACAGAATTTGACCTTATCCTAAAAGCAATGGAAGCTGTCATAGTTATAAAACCACTATATGGGGGAATGGGTGTCTATACTTATAGTCTAAGACTCAAATGTATACTCAGTAAGGATAATTTAAGTGTATACTTTTCCCTTGTAACTGATGTCAGTCTGATCCTGCACCATCACCACAGAGAAATAAAAATCTCATACTTGACATTGCTAGTATCTCAGTTGCTTGCCATTTAAAATAATCTATGATGAACTCTTTGGAATAAATATTTGGTCTTTTCAGAATGTGATCTCAATTCATTCTGGATTTTCTTCACCCTCTTCTTCAGCCCTCTTCCCTGGGACTAAGTATTCACTGTTGTAGGTGTTTGTGTGTGGTTGGGGGCTTCTGTCCCATTCTGGCATTGTGGGAGAGGCAGCTCTCTGGGCATCTCTTCTTTCTGCCATCTCTGGGTCTTCACCAAGCTCTCCAGAGATGTGTCCCAGCCCATGGTCCCTGATGGCTGGTACCTGTAAGTGAGGCTGGGCTTCCCATTCCTATACAGCCCACAGTGGTGCCCCATCTAAGTGCTAGTACTTGGTAGCCTCCTTCTTCTCCCTTCCCTTGGTTGTGTGGCCATGTGGTACGTGGACTTCTTCAGAATTCATGGCAACCATCAGACAATTGCCCATGCATTCTAATCCAGTAGCTGGGATACGTTACTTTGATACACCCCATTCTCTCACCCGTGCTGAGGTCACCATTTGGTCCTAATTTGCCCAGGACTTTCCCAGTTTCCAAACTGAAAGTGCTATGCCTGGGCAACCCTTCAGTCTCAGGCAGGTGGAGTCAACTTGTCACCCTTCACCCCTTCCTCCTCAGGGCCATTGGCTGGAGGTCAGGCAATCAAGGTTAAGAGCACAGCGATGAACCCACCTCAACTAGATAAGGAAGCAGTTGCCCAACTCCTAGAGAGCCACGGGCTTTAACATGGGGTTCGTTCCACCTCGTGGAAATACAAAACAACCTCCTTGCTTGTATGTTTGCCAAGAAAGAAGTTATTCACTGCAGAAATGGATTTGATAAAATAAATAAATAGAACACATACTTTAAAGTGTAAGGATTAAGTAGCTAAGTCTTATGCTGAAGTCAGAAGGGAAACAAGAATCTTAGGTCATGTATCCAAGTTTACACAAACACCATCTAATTCTTATTTATTTGGTTAACACTTTGGAGCAGGGAAAAAAAAGTCAAATGTTATAGTTTCAGCATCAAAAACATATGTAAAACAGCTCTTACTCTCCCGTGCAGTTGATGGAAACCTCCCCTTTGGAAGGGGCGCGGAAGAATGCCTTTGTGTTGCTGAGTTTTTATGTTCTTGACTTACCAGATCAAGGACAGATGTGAATGTATTTTTCGGCTTCATAATCAACAGGGAGTATTGCAACTTAAAGCAGCTGGAGGAGAAAGCTGTGTAAAATACAATGGTTCTTTCTGGAAACTGACTTGTTTCAATGGAAAAACTGGGAGGCATCGAGGATACTTTGACTCCCTGGGGAAAAATGGGGGTGCATGGGGAGATCCTGGAGCTTTTCCTGGTGTATGGGAAGTCCCTTTTGTTACCTCAGGGTAAAGACGCCACTTCGAAAGAATGCCCAAACGTCATTAGTATCTGAGTCCTTAACCTGGAGACTGTAACATTTGGGAGCAGGGCCTGGGTGGGGGTTGACTTACTTACTGTGCCAAATCCTGTGCCAAGTGCCTTCTATGTGTTATCCCATTTGATTTTCAGAATCATCTTTTGTATGGTGAGTCCTCAGACTCTTATCCCAAAATGCATGGAGCCTGATGTGTTTCAAAATTAAGCCTTTCCCCCCCAGATTTTAGTAAAGAAAAATATGGGCATAGACCGTGTAATACATAACACGCCTCCATAGGTCTGCGTGGACACCCCTTGGTCAAACATATTCATATTCTCACATTTGGTGGGATAAATAAAAGTTATAAATTGCTTTACATGAATTCTTTCTGGTCAGACATCACCATTAAATGTGTTGTAGTGTTAAACATTTGGGAAATAGGGAAAAGCTTTGTGTTTTCAGAGCTTTCTGGATGTCAGAAGGACAGAAAGGAGACTTGGACCTGTCCTACAATTCCCATGTAACAGATAAGGAAGCTGAGGTCAAACATGTTTGTTCTCTGTACCTCATTCTCTTCTAATTTTATTTTATTTTTATTGTTTTGTTTATTTATTTATTTTGAGAGAGACAGAGAGAGTGCAAGTGGGGGAGGGGAAGAGAGTGAGGGGGACAGAGGATCTGAAGCAGGCTCTGTGCTGACAGCAGAGAGCCCAATGTGAGGCTTGAACCCCTGAACCAGGAGATCATGACCCAAGCCAAAGTCAGACACTTCACTGACTGAGCCACGCAGGTGCCCCATTGTCTTCTAATCTTAAACAATCATTTGTCAATTAGCTCTATGTGTTTTGGGTCAGTGCTCAGTCTCTGATTTTTGAGCTCAATTGGTTCTGGCTTAGCTCCCTGCCCTCCCCCCACCCCGGGCTGGGCCTCCTTCCTGAGTGCAGGGCTGACTGAGGCAGCTGAGTCTCTAGTGCCCCACTGGGTTCCTCAACAGCATGGTGAATTGGCACCCACCTTCCCTTTATCTAAACAATTTTTACAAAAATGAGATACCCATGGACTTCCCTACCATGGCTTGGGAGCTCTAGAACATTCCATGTCTCTTGAACAGTAAATGTTTCCAGGGAAGCAGGGAAGGGCCTCTGTCCATCCACATACAAGGACCTCAGTTCACTATGAAATAACCATGCAGTCAGAGTTGGTTCTAGGGAGAAAGAAGTCAAAGGTGCTGGCAGAGGGGGCAGGCATTTCTCTGAGGGTGAGGTGCACATAGGTACACACAATGAAGTATTTGTAGGCGAGGCCCAGGCCAACTCTACCAGCAAAGAGCCGGTGGCTAGACTGTGAGCTGGGTCCTCCCAACTGTGTGAGTGAGTGAGGGCGGGCGTCTCTCTGAGCAGGGTCCAAGCCAGTCCCTTCTCAAAGGCAGAAGTGTCCTTGATAATTTCTGCCCTTTCCCCCCTCTCTACTTTTGGCCAAGAGAAAACAAAGGGTCCGAGTTGGAGAGGCCAAAGATGTGAGGAAGTATGTGATGGGCTGGGGGTGGGGAGGTGGCCCTCCTGGTCCCTCCTGGTGACACGGTTCCACCAGCTGATGGACAACCAATGAGTTCTGCATAAATCATAATTATGAGGGTGTGGAACCACCATATTGACTTCTGCCTCTTCAGGCAGATAGTGAATGTCTTTCAAGAAGGTGAAAGGGCCTTGCTATTCAGAGAGCCAGCCATCAAGAGCTGGGGATGGAACAGAACACTCGGTTCCACTGCGGCAGAAAGAAAAGTTCTGCCTGAGTGCAGAATTCTGTGGTGTGCTCCGCTCCCCTGCTGACCCAGTAATGTTCTCACTTTCAAAGAACAGGTGGGAGTCTGACACGCTCTCCGAAAAGAGAGAGAGAAAGAAAATCTTCTCCGAGAACTTTAAAAGTGACTTTTCTTCTCTCTATTTCTGAGGGGACTTGGCCCACGTTCTTGCCCTGGGAGAAATTGCTTCCAAGAGCTGAGGGAGTGGGAGAGAGAAGGACTCCATAGACCCTCAGCCTGTTATCTTCATCTGTGAAATGTGAATAATGGCGACACCTCCCGGAAATACTGCTGTGAGGAGTTCTTGTAAGGGCAAATGCCTACAGCATGGCAGGCACTCAGTAAATTATTTCCAAATTATTTTATTAGTAGTAGTATTGCTGTGGTGATGGCGGTGATGGCGGTGATGGTGGTGATGGTGACAGTGATGATGGTGATGATGGTGGTGGTGATGACAGTGATGGTGATAATGGTGGTAATGGTGATGATGGTGATAATGATGGTGGTGATGGCAATAGTGGTGGTGGTAATGATGATGGTGATGGCAGTGATGGTGGTGATGGTCATGGTGGTGATGGTGATGACAGTGATAGTGGTGGTGGTAATGATGATGGTGATGGCAGTGATGGTGGTGATGGTCATGGTGGTGATGGTGGTGACAGTGATAGTGGTGGTGGTAATGATGATGGTGATGGCAATAGTGGTGATGGTCATGGTGGTGATGGTGATGACAGTGATAGTGGTGGTGGTAATGATGGTGGTGATGGTGGTGATGCTGGTGAGGTGATAGTGGTGGTGGTGGTGGTGGTGGTGGTGGTGGTGGCGGCAGCAGCAATGATGATGGTGGTGACAGTCTTGATGATAACGGGGATATGGGTCAAAGTCCCCCCTCCTGGCCTCGGGAGCAGCCCTGATATGACCCTCCATCCCATCCAGCCCTGACTACCTTGGGGCTCCTCTTCAAAATGAGTAGCTGTGAGATGAACTGGCTTAAAGGGGCAATGACTCCCCCTCCCCAGCAATCCCTGGAATCATCTCCTCTCGTGTCCACTTCAAGCCCTCTTGACTCCCAGCTTCCTTGGTTAAGGGACCGTGCCAGAGGAGACAACAGTAGCATATCCCCCAACACTTTCTGGGTGTTGTTTTCTCACTGAGGTTTCTCACGCTAGGTAAAGGAGGACACCCAATGACCCAAGTGACCTCTGCCCAGGTGCTCCTGACATTTGTCATGCCCAGTCACTAGCCCTCAATACTCAGGCATACTGGAGTCTACGCAGGTCCTCACGTGGACCTCAGTCATGGTTATCTCTGATCCCTCTCACCACAAGCCTGGGAGGAAGGGACGATGATGCCCACCCCACAGATGAAGGAATAGAAGCCCAGGAAGGTTGAGTATCAACTCCAACTCACATAACCAAGGTGTGGACATGGCCTGGATTCAAGCTCAGGGCTGACCTCAATGGCCTTGTGTTCTTCTGGCCCTGCCTTATACTCAGAGGCTCAGATCTACTGGCAGGGAAGCTGTTGTTTGCCACAGAATCCAGACAAGGCCTAAAACAGGGGCAAAAGGATAAGGGCCATTTTGGAAAAAAAGCCCAGGGGAAAGGGCTGGAAATCCAGCAGCTAGGGGACTGCAGCCTGTTTTCCAGAGATTAGAGCTGAGCCCTCAACCACCCATCCCTGGCCTGATGCAGGAAGGGTGGGGTAGAAGCACCATACAGGTTCCCGTCCAGCCTTGCATGTCCCTTTGGGCTTGCTCCAGAGGAAGATCTTGCTGCCCTTGCTGGGAACTCCCATGAATATGCTCAGGAAGAATATAATCATAGGAACTTTCCAGAAAACATGGGTTCCCACTATTATCCTCTAACCACAGCCTATAGCTCCACTTCTATGGGTGGTTATAAACCTGACCAAAAAGACAAGAGAATTTCAGGAATATATATCTGAAGGTAATCCTAAATGCCAGCCCCTGGCAACAGTAGAAAAATTCTCTTCTGCCCCAATGACTTCTGCAGCTGCCATTCTCCTGTTTCCTTTGTCTGGGATGTCCTCTAGTCAGCCTTCTCTATCCGGTGAACTCCCAGACCTTCTCTAAGACTCAGCTCAAGTGTCACCTCCTCTGAGATACCAGCCTGGACCCTTCCAGGAACATGGTGAGTGCCTCATCTGAGAACAGAGATTCCTTTCAGAAGCTTGTACTGGAGTTGTCAGTTTACTTATCCATCATCCTCAGTAGCAGTACACTGCTTGGAATACAGTAGGTGCTCAATAAATGCAGGTGGAACAAATACATTCGTGAATAAAAGCCCTTTTAACTTAGTCTATGCTGGAAATTGTGGAGAAATCGAAAGCTAGGCTTTTGCACCAGCCTGTTGGGGCACATCTCATCTGCAGATTGATGGTAGTGGCCTTAAAAAAAGACAACCACTGCCAAGGCCTCCACTTGCTTCTGAGACCTGGATGGAGGCTAGGAGTTTTGGTCTTGGTAGCCTTGTCTTTACTTCCCTCTTGTGGCCAAAAGATACTGCTGCATCTGAAAAAGCCAGAGATTTTTTTTTTTGAGGCCGGGGAGAGGGAGGTATTTTTTTGCCTCCTGGAGTTTTTTTAGGGTCCCTGAGTCACTCTGATCTGGTCCCACATTTCCTAGATGTACCTGTGACCCTCCCTCCAGTGCTTTGAAAATATGTTAAAAATCATGACAGATAGGTAACTAGCAGGGCTGGACTGCCTCAAAATGAGCATCGAAGAGATGCCAAGGGTCTGTCAGCTCTGGTTTAAGAATGTCGGGTGCTTGGTATGGAAGGAAAGGACATGACAAGGTGTGTGGGAGGTGTCTGCCCTCAGACATCTGACTGTCTATTCACAGCACCTTTGCGGGAAGTTCAGGATGGCACTATATGACGCTTTATGCTAACAAAAGAATCATAAAAATGCCTGTCAGCCTAACAGCCAAGCTTTGGAATCAGGCAGGCTTGGATGCACATCCTGGTCCCACCACTTACTGCCTAGGTGACCTTGAATGAGTTACTTCATCACTCTGAATGTTTCCTCATCCACAAAATGGGCCCACGAAGAGCTTTTCCTTCACGGAATCATGATGACTAAGCAAGATGATGAGTGTCATGACCTCAGCATACAGCCCAGCCTAGAATAATTCCCGTAAGTGTTAGCCATTATTGTTATAAGTAAGGGTTTAAATTGTCTAGTGCAGACAGAAAACAGGATGGGGTGTAATAAAGAACCGGATAAATACATTCCTAATCATGACCTTCCTAAAGGCAGATCTCCATTTTCTTATTTTTAGAGCTCACTGCAATATTATATTTATTAATATGACAGTGCACATCATGAATGAGATGACCCACAGGGCTACCTTGTTTTAAGGCTGCTTGGAAGAGATAGGCTATCAGTTGGCTCTAGCCAGAGTCAGCTTGTTTCAATTCCTCCCTCCCTCATCCATGGCAGACATCACTAATCAATCATGTCTCCCTTTCACACCCACGGGCAACATCACTGATCAATCACTTCTCCCTCCTAAACCTACGGAAGACATCATTCCTATGACACGGCAGACATGACTAATCCATCATGCTCTTTCACATAGAGCAAGTCTATAATCTCAGATTTCTCTGTATAGAGCTCCAGGCAGTTACAACAATTAAGCAGAGTGGGGAAATGGCATACAATCTAATTAACCTTTTCAGGTCTTGACACATGGGTAGTTAAAGATACGGAGATGCTGGGTTTGTTTTGTTTTGTTTTGTTTTGTTTTTTTGTCTTTTTTCCCCCCCTAGGAAGTGTGTCTTGGGTTTTTCCCTTATTATTTTCTTTACTTTTTTTTTTCCTCTTCTTTTTTGGTGGTGGGGGTGGTTATGATTAAATGAAGTTGCTTTTACAACACCAAAGACTTAATCATCCATTTCCTATATAAAAGGTAGCTACTTTTTTGCATGGACCTCAAGCATATTGTAGTATAGAGGTGGAATTTAAGGAAAGGTATTAAGCAGGCTGTGTTTTAGCTTATGGGCAAGTAATAAATTGTATCATTTATCTTGAATGTATCATAGATAAGCTGCTATCTAACAATCACCACTTCAGGTAGCTGTGAAATCAGGTGATTAACTAGTTGTTACATAAACTTCTAATTTCTGTATAAGTCTAATTACATGAAATAGAAGTTGGGGTTTTGATTTTTTACTTTGCTTTTCTGTTTGGAGTGTCATTGTAACTACTGTATTGTAAATGATGGAAAATAATTGCATATGTTAAAAAAATAAATAAACAGAAAAAAAAAAGATATGGAGAGGAAGGAGGCGGACATCTTAGCCAGAGGGAGTAAGGTAAGCTGAAATATGAGTGAGCAGACAGATCTTCCAGGCAAAGGAAGTAAGTTAGAGGCTGCTTTATGGAGCCCCTTGGCTCTGGGCTGACTTGCAGCAGTGGGCAAAGGGAACCACTGAAGGGTGTTGAGCAGGTGTGATTTGGGGGGCAACATCTGTCTGGCTGCTAGTGCCAGCTGGAGCCCTGAGGAGGGGTGAGGAGGGCTGGAGCTCAGGACAAGATGCGGAAGGAGATAAACCCCAGGGATGCTGGAGAGGAAGCCCAGGTGGGCTTGGTGACTTCGGGCACATTGGGAATGTAGGGTAGCGGTGCTATCACAGCTGCTTTCCTGGCCTTGAACTCCACAAGCTGGGAGAATAATGACACCTCCAGCAGGAAGGGGGGCTGGGGCCCAGCAGAGAGGATGTGCTTTGTTTCAGGCATTGAGGCGCCTTTGGGACATCCAGTGGAGATTTCCTGTGGGCAGCTGGAAACGGGAGGTTGGAACCAGAGCTAGAGCTGCAGATATTAGAAAAGAAGAGAGGAAAAGGTTAATGCTTTACGGGACCAGCCTCTCTTTTACTCAAAGCAGTCTGGGTAGGAAAAGAGAGTGTGCATTCAGGAAAAAGATGAACTGGGTGAAGGTCATGGCTTAATTAAGAGGCATTTGCTGCAATCCAGTTTTCCAAAAGATACTGCATATCTGGGTCAAGTGTCCTTTTCACAATATCACCTAAATTAGTAGGAAAAAAATGTTTTTTTTGGTAATAGGGAACAGTAAGGCTCATGCCCAGGACCCCTAATGTCCCTATTGCTAAGAAAGAAAGTGTATATTTAACTGAAATACCCAAGCAATCAGAAGAGAGGTCAGAGAGACAATTCCTTTATTAGGAAACTCCATTTCCTAATGCGTAATAAAATCACTTGATCTCAAAGGTCAAATATACCCGGATTTGAACCTCAGCTCCAGTACTTCCTAGCTGTGTGACCTTGGACGAGATATTTAACCTCTCTGAACCTGGGTTCCCTCATCCATAAAATGGAGCTAATAGAGTACCTAGTTCCCAAAGCTGTGGTAGTAATCAAATGAAATGATGTATATCAAGGTTTAGCCCAGAACTCGACAAGTAATAAGCATTGAATGTATGGGAGCTATCCTTTTATCTTATCATCTAACTTTTTTTAGGAACAGATTTTAAACAACCAGTCCATCTTTTCATGGCTGATAGGATTCCTGGGAAGTCCTCCGAGGGAGGCAGAGAAATCCTACATTGATAATGCTCCATTTCTTTTGCGTAGGTCCATCACATAGCCCAGTAAGAGACAAAGTGGGAGAGGCTTCTGGAATTGTTCAGGGGATGAACAGCCTATTGGCCATCTTTCTTGGGCTTGTGGCTCAGGTTGGGGCCAGAGGGCTCTGCTGTCTTAAATCCTGTGTCCTTCCCCCTTTCCACCAGTGTGTCCATGACACAGGAGTGCCAAAGGCATCACATGGACTTGTGCTAAAGCCCCCTTGACTCATAAGTGAGGACGCCCTCCCAGCCCAAAGGAGATGCCCTTGAGCCAAGGCCGGTGAGCACAAACAGGGCTCCTACTTGACCCTGGGCCTGTCCTTGAGGGAGACTTTGGAGAATTCCTACCACCAATGGCCAGCAATGAGTTAAAAATCTGGAAGGTCCTGGAAAGTTCTGGTTCACAGGTTGGAGTTTAGGACAGAAAGGCAATTTGTTGTAGGAGGATTAAATGTGGAGTATAATAGCAGTATCTAACATTTGCTGAGCGATTCCTAAGGACCAGGCACTGTTTCAAGTGTGCACTAACTCACCCCATCTTCTCCATGACCTATGAGGGAATTTTACACATAGGTCACTGAGGCCCAGTGATGTTAGCAAATTAACATCTACTAAGATACACTAAGTGGCAGAAGGGAGGTTTGAACCCAGGAAGTCTGACTGCAGAGCCTGTACTGTAACCACTGTGCTACCCCAGGGCTGGGGTCCACAACTGAGGGAGGCGAAGGGCCACAGCATGAAGCTTGACCCGAGGAAGGACTCTGTGGCAAAGGCTGTTTACCCAGGCCTGAGCCCACCTCAGTGGAATGTTCTGCCTGGTGCCAGGCGCCCAGATAAAAAGCCTTTTTGTCAGATGTTCCCAGTGATGAGTCACCCTCAGGAAGCCGCTGGATTCTTCTAAGGGCCCCTGTTCTTTTATCTCCTTGTTCCTTTCCTGGGGATAAATAGGACACTGCAAGAATTGCTTTAATTCCTATATTTACTCATATGTTCTTCTCATCCCCAAACAGCGTTTAATAGGAAAGGTAAAAAGTTCCCTGTTGCACCATCCGCCCCCCAAGCAGTGGAGGAGCTGGAGAGACAGCCCAGGGACCCTAGCTGAATGGTTGTCCCAGCTGGAAGTGTAACCAAGGGGCTTGACCACTGTTTCCACCTCTGTGTCTGCTCTAATGAAGCTGTTGAAAAGGGGAGGGCAGGAGTGGAGCAACAGAAAGCTGGAGGTGCACCCATGATCCCAGCTTCAGCAGAAGGAGCTAAGGGGTTCTTTTCTGGCTAGGGGACACCCAGCGAAATGCACTCTTATGATATTCTCTTGCAGCTGCTGGCATGAAGGTGTGGTGGTGGATGCTAGAGCCTTAGGACAGACCTCAGGCGGAAATGGTAGAGGACAGACATATGGAAATGTACTTCAGATCCCAGGGCCCTCGGAGAAGAAGTCTACGGCAACTTCATGCTGTCCTATTCTTGGGTCCACACTGAGTCCAAGTCAGATGCAGGAAGGCCATGGAATGGACGACTGCAGTCCGCTTATTCACCACCCACTTATTCTTATAGACGTTCACTTCATGGAGCACTTCCTCCATCCAGAAGTCTTCCTGCAAAATAGGGCTGCAGAACCAAGCTGGAGAGAGTCTCCAAGAAGCCCAAAATCTGGAGGAGAACAGACCTCAGGCACCCCGTGGAAACAGCCCCAAATGTCCAGAAGCTCCAGGGGTCCTTCCCTGCTGACATGACTGGGAAGACACAGTGGTGAGGTGACCCCACGTAGGGCTTGGGAGGAGTGAAATGGCAGCAGGTGCCCCTCGGCCTCCCCATGAAGCAAGCTGCCCACTGGTTCTGAACTCCTAGCTCAGCCAGGCCCCCATCTCTGCTCATCGTCAGGAAGCTCCATTACAGATGTGCCTGGTGGGACTTGCCCAGGTCAAAGGTGCAAACCCATTCCGTCCTTCCTCGTTCCCGCCATCACTCAACCCATTCAGACAGCACTGGTCACAGGAAGAGAGAGGACATGGGGCACCCGGGCGCCTCGGCCTGGAGAGTGGCAGAATGTCACAGAGATTAGACGCACAGTGTGGGAGTCACATCTACTTCAATTTACATCCAGCTTTGCCCCCTTGAGCAAGTGCCTTTATCTCTCTGAGCACCGGCTTCCCTGCTTGCAAAGAATAGATAAGAAGACCTCCCTCACAGGGCTGCCAGAACGATGACATGTGACAAAGCCAGCAGGGCCCCCAGTGCAGCACCTGGCACACTGCAGCCCGCAATGAATCGTAGATACTTGTGTAATAGTATTAAGTGCATTGTTACCATGCCGTGATTCTTAGAAATTTGGAGTGAAGTTAGCGTCAGAAGATCTGGATTAGTCAGTGCTGTCACGTTCTTCCTTGTGTCCATCGGTGTCTCACGCCTCTCTTTCCTCATGGTGCGGGAAGGAACACTCCTCTATTATGTCATGAGGATCAAATGAGACAACAATGGGAAAGACTTTTGAGACTCAAGTCCAGTGTGGGTTGAGATGATCGTGAACCGAGGGCACTCTGGGCTTCTGTCCCGTGTCTGCGATGAATGCTACCCACCACCTAGAGCTTCCTCCCCTCCTCCGAGGCCTTCTAGCCCCTCTTGGGAATGAAGGGTTTCCACCTGATTCTACCTTTGACTTCTCCCCAATCTCCAGTGAAACTGTCAAGTCTCTTGAGGACCAGACCCATGTTTATATACAACTAAGAGTGGCCATTCATTGTGTTCAAGACATGCCAAGCATTTTGTAGACCTTATATCATGTTCTTTTCCCCAAAGGAAGGGACTGTTGTTATCCTCATTGTCTAAATGAGGAAATTGGGGCTTTTAAGAGTTTAACACTTTGCCAAAGATCCAACAACCAGCGTCTGACTCTTTCACCAGAACCCCCAGCACATACCTGAACCTAGATCAGTCTTATCGCAAGCCAAGCTCTTAGTCCCATGAAATGTCAGGCCCGGGTGGGCACCCAGTACCTTCATTTTGCTTGGTTACTTTTGCCTTCTAGTTTATCCCCACCACACACCTATAAGAAAGGACACCATGCATGAATTCACTAATCGTTACTCCTCAGACCTCTTTAACATTATGTGGGCACTGAGTAATTCACACTGATACCTAGTACAGGCACCCTCTCTGCCCTAATTTCATCAGCAGGTTTCTAAGCACCTATGATGGCCAGGCCCTTTTGGAAGAGCTGGGGCTATGCTAAGTGCCTAGTAGACAAGCTTCCTGTCCCCAAGGGGCGTATGCTCTGATGAGGAAGATGGGCAACAGATATAGAATGACCAGCGGAGAATAGATCTATGGGGAGAATATATCGCCATAGGATAAGAAGAAGGATAGGAATAAAAGGAATAAGAGTTAGAGCGAGGCAGAAGCTGGGTACTCTTCAAGCTGTATAGTCGGGGGGAGATGTCTCCAAATGACATTTGAGCAGAGACCTGAAAAAATGAGGAAATGAGTCCTGCAGATACCAGGTAGGGCGTACTACAAAGGGCGCTCCTGGCAGAGTGAAAGGCAGATATCCAAATCCTAACAAGGGGGCATGCCGGCTGCACACAGAGAAGACTGTGCTGCTCGGAGAGGCTGGTGTGAGGCCAGAAGGGGAAGCAATGTCAGGTGAGGCCGAACCACTGGATCTTGAGGGAGGCTGGAGTGCTTGGTAGACTCTGAACGAGGCCAGAAGCCACGGGAGCTGGTAGTAGTCTAATAGAGAAACAAAATCACTCTTGGTCTTTCCTGGTAGAGACCAGTGTTTCTCAACTGAGGACAATTTCGCTCCACCCTGGGGACATCTAGCAAAGTCTAGGGACATTTGCAGTCATCACAAATGGTGTGTGGCAGGGAGCAGTGAGCGACTGGCATCTAGAGAGGAGAGACCAGTGATAATGCTAAACATCCACAAATGTACAGGACAGGCCCCCTCCCCACCAGCAAAGAAGCATCTGACCTAAAATGTCAATGGTGCCAAGGCTGAGAAAGATAGGTGTAGACCCGAGCATGGGCAGGGACTCACAAGTGCAATATTCGAATCCTTCGAGCCCTAAACTCCCCCATAGTAAACATCTCCACACTACTGTTGGTATTTCCTCCTCTGCTCCAAGAGCCACTTAATTGGGACACATTCCAGGACACTTCCTGCTGCTAGGCACCTGCTGTGTGTCTAACCTCAGGATGATGAATTTTCTGTGCTCAGGGCCATCCGTATGTGTATGCAGCCCTGACGTTTTGTGTGCATCCTGCATCCTGAAGAGTAATTTATTAGGCCTAATCCCTGTCTGGGGTAATGGTACGTCCTCCTTGTAGAAATGCCGGGGAAGAGGATATGCCCCATTATTATTTCATTAGGACACCCCTGGGGGTTCCAGCAGTCCCTGAGTAGATATCATATGCTCCTCGGATGATTTAGACAAGACAGCCAAGGGCCTTTTTCCTCCCAGAACTTTGCACAAATATGCACAGATTTCCATTTGTGCATCTTAGGCTCCCTTCTTGTTACCACGTTCCTTCTTTTCCGTTCATGCCAGTTTTGGTCTTCCGCATCAGGAGAAAACACAAACATTTTCAAGAAAGAGTCGGGCATTTACTGCTTTCTCCACAATGTGAGTGATAGATCCAAAAGTTGAATGTCAGCAGCAAAGGTTTCTAACTTCAAAACCTGTGCCTCTAGTTTCCCCCTGAAATCAGCATTGATGAAGGCTGCTAAAGCAAGTTAGCATTTCATAAATTCTCTTTCCTCCTTTGGCCCAGCCTGTCTACAGATGCAGAGTGAGGAGAGAGGCGTGGAATTATCGAGAGACTCCTAGCCTCTATTTCCCTCAAGGATACTCAGCACTCTCTCAATCACCTGGCTTTGTCCTTAATCCCCACCCTGCTTCTCATGTTCAGGGTCAGCTCTAACATACCCCGGGTGGTTTTAAGGTCACTGGAGTCTCATTCCCTAGCTCATAAAGGTAAATTGTTTTGTGTGTTCATTTCCACTCAGAGATCCCTTCTTCTGGATCCTTCTCTTTCCTATCTCATTGCATGGAGTTTCCAACTGATTTGAGTCGAGATGCAGTTATGGAGCTCCTTGCCCTAATACCGCAAAGGGCTCCCGCCTTGCACAAGGTCACGCACCTCAAGGGTTCACTGATCACTCCAGGCAGCAGCTGGACCAGAAGGGGGCCAAGGGAGGGCTGTGGACGCAAAACCTTGGGTCCTATCCTAACAGCACACCTCAGGAACTGAGCTCTTTGGGCAAGTCATTTCCCCGTTCTGAGCCTCAGTCTCCTCCTTTGGCAAATCGGGATCCCTGTACTTAACTCTTTGTGTTGTGGTGAACAGAGAGTGAAACAAGGCCTACCAAAGCAGTTTTCAAACAGCAAGGGGCAACTTGGATGTTATGATTCTATTCTCACACAGTAGCCCCCTTGTTCACGGAGGATATGGTCCCAGCCCCCCGGTGGATGCCCAACAGATGGTACATACATACATACATACGTACCTATGATGAAATTTAGTATAAACTAGGCACAGTAAGAGATGAACACTAATAGTAATAGAATAATTGTAACAGTGTACTGTAATAGAAGTTATATGAATGTGGTCTCCTCTCTCTCTCTCTCTCTTTCTCTCTCTCTCTCTCTTGAAATATCGTGTTGCCTGCACCCACCCTTCTTCTCAGATGATGTGAGATGACAAAACGCCTACAGGATGAGGTGCAGCGAAGTGAACAGCCCAGGCCCCATGATGTAGTGTGAAGTTACTATCGACCTTGTAATGATCTGTCAGGAGGAGGCTTACTTCCTGTGGACCAGGGCTGACCACAGGTAACAAACTGCAGAAAAGTGAACGGATGGAATGAGAAGCCATTGGCTGTCATGGCCATTGTTACCGTTTTAGCTGAGTGAGTAAAGGGAGAAAGGAGGGGGCTACATCAGGCAGGTTCACATTTCCGCATTTGAACATCCTGATGACCAGCCTTTCTGCAGGAGGAAAACAGCGGGTAAGGTAGGACAGGAGGACCCTCTTCTTCCCCCTTTCCCTTGACGTCCAGCAATGCAGTCACGGAGGAAAGTTCACACAGTAAGATTTGAAGTCATTTCTGTCTGGCTCATCAATAGTTTTCCTTATAAGAACTATTCGGTGCCTAAGAAGCATTGTAAGCCTTTTTAAGCTCCAAAGATTAGGGCGAAGCGGGGAGGGGGTTGGGAGGAGGACAGATAAACAACAGGCTGGAGAGCATTCTCCATGCAGAGAAGTGGATTCTGCACTTTGGTTACTTAATCCCCAAACTGAAAGCGGCCCTGAACATCGTTCTGAGAAAGGAGAGCCCAGATAAGAGAAAGCCCCTCCGCAAAGCCCCTGCATTGAGCTGTTTGTGGAAATGAGGACTGTGTCCTTTCCCTGCAGCCAAAGGACAGAAAGACAAGCCTACGGAGGACAAATAGAGGGTGGGAGTTTCCTTAGGACAGCCCGGGGAGGCAGGAGATGGAAGGGCACAGGAGCAGTGGCCGCATGGGTGATGCTCACGTGTTCTGTCCAACCAGCAGCCCGTCTTTCCTTCTCAGCCTGGGAACCACCAACCTGCCTGTTTCCACACCACTGAGGGCACGAGTGTTGGGTTCTTCAAAGACTGTGCAGCAAGACAGGACAGGTTTGCTTTCAGTCCATTTCCAAAGGACCTTAATACACACACAAGAAGGCCAACCTGTTTCTTGTGAGAACTTGGTTTCCAAGCCTTGAAGGCTGAGGATTAGCATCAGAGAGGCTAATGGGACATGGGATCTGAAGGTGGGCCCCAACACGATCAATACGGCCTGCCTGGGACTGGTGGGTCTTCTGAGAGAGCTTAGAACTTCCAAGAGGACAGAGCTCCTTTGGAGGTGTCAGGGACTTAAAGTAAGTCACATGAGTTTGTAATCACACCTGCGAAGGCTGAACTACAGCATCGGCAGGTAGGAACCTGCAAGCCTCAGCTGTCAGGGACAAGGGATGTGACAAACGCAGAGCAAAGCAAGACACCACAGAGTAGAGCTGGCAGGGAGAGGCCCTCCAAGGGCCATGGAAGTGGCTGGCCCGGTTTTGTTAAGGATCAAGAAATAAGAGGAAGAGAATAATAGAAGGATGTGAGATGCTCCTGGCTGAAGGAAGGACAGTTTTCCTGTGTGCTTCTGTCTAAGGCCAGTAGATTTCAGACCAATCCAGGAGCCCAGCATGGACACTAGGTAAGGGGGGTGAGGTCTGCAGGTCTTGGTGGGTTCGTAGGAAGGTGACAACTGGGAGCACCACGTCAGAGGTCACATGGGGAATCCGACCCCCAAGAAGCTGCCAGCAACCTGTCCTTGCTCCTCTAGGCTCTGTGAACTCAAGGAGGGATGCCCCCCTGAAAGAATTGTGGGAACATCAGGGACAAGTCAGTTTTCAAATGCTTAGAGATTCAGTTCAGGGTCGCTTGGGCTTCTTCTCTGTAACTACCTTTCTCCACCCACAGTCACATGGTGAGGAAGGGTGTTGGGCTTGCATGCCTTTCCAAGATCTGAGATATTTCCAGGAGCACGATGTGTGGACAGGATGGAGAGAACCTGCTAGAAGACGCATCCGTCCACGCAATTTGCCCAGGGGAATCTGGAGAGAGGTACAACACCGAGAGTTAGTTACTCAGTCCTACCTTGTTTTCCAGGTCCTATGCGACCCCCAACACATTTCCTTTTCCCTGCTGCGATTTTACCTGCCTTTACTTTTGGGGGGAAAAAAAATAAAATGAATGACTATTTTAGGAAATATAAGATATTTAAAAATATTTATCAAAACCACTGAAATGTACACTAAATTTTTTTACTTTATATCAAAGTCACATGTACTCATGATTTTAAAAAAATAATAGCATTTGATGGTGTTTAGCGAAAAACAACCCTCCCCTGTCAAGCCCAGAGGCAACTTCTTAATTTTTTAAATTGCCCCTATTTTTACTTCTTCTGGTGATTTCCTCCACATCTCCAAATATTCTGCTTCTCTTACCACTTCTTGCTTTATCGATGGTGCACTTTATCTATCGACCTTCCACTTGGAGAGATGAGGATTTATCTCGCTCGAGCTCACCCACCTCTCCTTCCTTCTTCCTCATAGAACTAAGCACAGTCTGACTTCCTCTGCTCGTCACCTTTGTCTACATAAGGTACGCATGCATACGTGTGATTTTAAAATACGTGTGAGTTACATGCATACATGCTTAGGCATGGGTGAACTGTAGTCTTTCTTTCCTGTCTTTCATCATTTCTGTTACCATGTATTCATCGAAACGATCTCAAAATAGTTGAAAACCTTTGATTGGATGGGTGGAATTAGGCACACACAGTTTCGTTGCTGTCCCATAGGTAAGTGAAAAGAAGGAGAGAATGAAATAGATGCAGAGCTGGTGTCTCCAGCCCCGGAAACTGGCCCAGACTAAATGAAGGGTTCAAGGTTCGCCCGCTTTTGCCCACATGCACATCTGCCAGTGGGCAGTCAAATGCCGAGAGAAAGACTGGATGCAGAAAACTCTGGAAGCAGCCCAGACTGCTGCGTCTTGCCGGCATGGACCCCCTCCTAGTTTTTTCCTACCCACTCCAGGAGCAGTCGGCCCCAGAAACCGTCACCCTCAGGTACAGCCACCCCTGGAATAGTCACCCTCAGGAACAGTCACCGTCCCCCCAGACACAGTCACGCCCAGACACAGTCACCCCCCCCAAGAACAATTACCTCTCCTCTAACAGCAGCTCCCACCTCTGTTTGCTGCGTCCTGGCCTTCAGCCCCTCAGGGATTCATGATAAATTCACTGAGCAATAAACCTGCGCTTAGACATTGAGAACACAGACATGTACAAGACAGACAAGGTCCCTGAACTCTGGGAAAGGGCTTAAGTGGCCTTTGAAAGGGACAGCCAATAGATAAATTAGCTACACATTGTGGATGTTCCCTACAGGATGTCAAGATAGAAAATAATAGACCTTCCCTTCTTTGAAAAGAAATGCCACTAGGCATTTAGGCTGAGACCACAGAAGAAGAAAGAGCCAGGCCTGCAAAGAGAGGCCTGAAGGAAGGTCCAGGAAAAGGAAAGTGAATGTGCAAAGGCCCTGTGGCAGTGATGATGGGGAACAGGGTGTCTTTCAGGAACTGAGAGCAGGCTCTTCAGCTGCAGCTTGGCAGGCAAGGAAGAGAATGGTACAAAGTGAGGTTTCCAGAAGGCAAGGGCCAGACTTCTCAGGCCTGGTTGACCAAGTAAGGAATTTGGAAATCAGCTGAAGCACAAAAGGAAGGCACTCAAAGATTTTAGCAAGAAAGAGACATGGTCCCATTTGTGTGCTTTGAGATGTCCTTTCTGGAGAATAGGCTGAAGACAAAGGGGTTCCTCTGTCCTAAGGAGAGGCAGAGACACCCCATTTTTCTTGGGGAAAAGGGTCCATCTTCTTTCCAGATGGTTCCATTTGTGGCCACCAAGTGGTTCAGGGATCTGGGAGAAAGGAAAGTGCTTAACAGAAAAGCCGTTCAAACCAAGGTGCCTGCTCGGCCACATTTATTATCACAAACGACAAAAGGTGCAGAGGCCCCGAGTGTCATCACCCCGGGTGAGTGGAGTCCGGCTGGGCAAGAGAAACAGCAGAGTGACAGCGTTCTTCTCAGGATTTCAGACTGGGGACCTGAAGGCTGGAGTTACAGCCAGATGCATTTCAGTCCTCTATTAACATTTTTTTTTTTATCACCTGAACTCTTTCCCGGTCTCCCTGGCTCCACAGCAGGGGTCCCCATGTGATTTCCTCAGGGATCCACCCCCACTTTCAGGGACTGGGTTTGAGGCCCAGCCCTGCCACTTTCAAAGCCTTCCCCCTGGTCATCAGAGAGTGTCTTGTTGGGGCTGGGTTCTGTGAAATCTTTACTCTCTCTTCTCACCCCGCCCCCTCTCTCTTCCTCTCCCTTCCCTCCACCCCCCCACTTTTTCCTGTCCTTTATATGGAGCTATCTGTTCAGAGCAAAGCCATCTGTGTGGATGGGATTTTGCCTCCCATCAAAGCCGAAGAACCTTTCCCCAGCTGGTGGTGTCTGTCAAAACTTGAACAGCGACAGGATTTTGAGGCCATGCTTCCCTCCTTGGAGCTGTAGGGGCAAGAGTCACTTGCGAAGGCCCAGCGTGGGCTGGCATCAGCCCATGGGGCCTGGTGGGTCACGGGCAGCTGATGACAGCAAGGCTTGAGCCAGCTTCCCGTTCTGGAAGGCACTTGCCTTGGTGAGCGAGGGCCCTAGGGCTTGATGGTCTTGGTCCACATTCTGGTTACATCGCAGTTGGATGGACGGCAGGCTCATTAACCTCGTCCAGTCATTTCTCAGCTGCTAGAGGCCACCCACATTCTTGGCACATGGCCCTCTTCCCTCATGCTCCAAGTCTGGTCTCTCTCACACTTGGAATGTCTCCTTTTTCTTCTGGCTCCTCCTTTGACGCAGCTGGGAGAAGTTCTCTGCTTTTCAGGACTCACTTTTTTTAAGATATTGGGCCCACCTGGATAATCCAAGATGACCTTTCAATTTCAAGGCTCATAACCTTACATCTGCAAAGTCCCTTTTGTCACATTATTGGGTTCCAGGTTCAGGAAATTGGGGTATGGGTATCTTTGGAGCCCTTTATTCTTTTCTATTCTACTCTATTCTATTCTATTCTATTCTATTTACATTCCCTTAGAAACCCAATTCAAGTCTTGCACCTTCTAAAAAGTCCTGTTCAGGGGTGCCCAGGTGACTCAATCAGTTAAATGTCTGACTTTGGTTAGGTCATGATATCAGGATTCATGGGTTCAAGCCCTGCATCAGACTCTCTGCTGCAGCACAAAGCCTGCTTGGGATCCTCTCTCTCTCTGTCCCTCTCCCACTCCTGTGCTCTCACTCTCTCCCTCAAAACTAAATAAACATTTAAAAATAAATTAATTAATTAAAAGTCTTGCTCAATCATCTCTCTTCTCGGCTACTGAGATGTGTGACATTGAAAAAGTCACTTGATCTCTCTTTCTCATTTCCATCGGGACAGTCATGTGTAGGTGAACACTTAGCAGCTGGATCTCCAGGGTGGGGAGCCCTGATCTGTAGCATTTGCTGATTTCTGTAATATAAATGTTTCCACGTGGCTGAGTTCAATGTACCAATGTGATGCCACCAAATGTAGACTGGAGAAGAGACATTACAATCAGTAACAGTATGGGCCAGCTCCAGAGCTGTGGGAGTGAAAACAAGGAATTGTACAACCATGAAAAAAAGGAATTGACTAGTTGATCCGAATATCACTGGTGAATTGGTGATTCCTCAAAATCGTGGAAACTCCGTGTGTGTCCCTCTCTGGGGCTGGTGTAGACGTTGGAAAGATACCTGTGTGAAGAACACGTCAGAGAACTGATTTCATGAGAAAAGCTGGAAGAAATTCTATCTAGAAAGAGATGTGAAGACCTCTCTGGTCTGCTGGCCTCGATGTGATCACAAAGTCCCAAATCCAATCACAAAATGTGCTTGGCTTTAATAAAATATATAATCTTTTTTCTAGAAATGAATTGAGATGTGTAACAGTTTTGTTGTGATTCCCTCGGTACACGTAAGCAAGGGGAGGAGTCAAGTGAAGAATGCCAGCCTCGTAAAAGAACCAGTAAGATGCTGTAGGGGCGCCTGGGTGGCTCAGTCGGTTGGGTGTCCAACTTTGGCTCAGGTCATGATCTCACAATCCATGGGTTCGAGCCCCACATTGGGCTCGGTGCTGACAGCTCGGAGCCGGGAGCCCGCTTCAGATTCTGTGTCTCCCCCTCTTTCTCTCCCCCTCCCCCCACTCATACTCTGTCTCTGTCTGTCTCTCTCAAAAATAAACATTAAAAAAATTTTAATTAAAAAAATAGAAACAGAACCATTAGAATGTTATATAAAGCACATTAATAATCTTGCCTTACAATATGTGCATTTCTCTGTGGTGACTGAATTTCTTGCTTTTTAGGCAGCCCAGGAAAGTCACAACTACATTTATTACGTATTTGCTGCACACAAGGTGCTATGCAAAGATCTTTATGCATATTACCCAGTTCGTTCGGCCTTCTTGCTCCAGCTGGTTGGGTAACTGACCAGGGCGAGATCAGTGGGCTAGGAAATGGAGGCACTGGATCCAAACCCTGAACTCCCTAGCTCCACTATTCCTAAGTGTGGACGCCAACCTACAAGATAGGCTCACAGCAAAGGTCTGGGTGGGAGCCAGTGAGAGGGGCCAGCCGGAGGCAGAAATGGCAGAAACACGAGTATTGACAGGGAAGAGTGCCTGTTTCTGAAAGAAGCAGTTCCCATGAGACCCCTGACAAATGCTCCCCTTCGGCAGTTGCTGCTACGGGCCATTTCTACCACTTGGTCAAGGATAGAGGTCAAGGATAACATCAGAATAGGCTCAGACTAGATTCCGGGACCTATCACCTCCAGGGGGCGCCACTGCTGGGTCTAAGCCTGCCTTCGTCTCTCTTCTTCCTTCCCCTTCTGTGGTCCCCAGGATCTCACATACCCCCAAGGTGACATGTACACATCCATTCCATTCAGCAAACATTTAGTGAGCCTGACTGCGTGCCATGTGCTGAACGCCCAGAGAATCGCAGTCTCAGCCCCCAAGTGTCCCCGGGTGTGACATGTCAAAGTGTTAGGGTCGTAAATGCACACAGTACCACAGGAGTCCTCAGGGTAGATAGAAGACTCCAACTTCTAGAGAGAGAAAAAAATGTCACCAAGAATTTGTGCTGCGTCTTAAAAGAGAAAAGGATGGAGTTCAAAAGCCAGAAGTGTGAGAAGACTTTTCTGGCCCGGGAACCAGAAGTAAATGAAGGCATCAGACAGGCATGTGACTGGAGCTTTGGGTGAGTGTTTAGGACATAGGTCAAGAAAGGGGGGAGAAAACCATTGGGGGGGGGAGGGGCAAGTAAAGTCCCCAGGGGCCAGAGCTTCTATGTCATGCTAATCAATCTGGACTTTGTCCTGTAGGCAATGAGGCACCTCTGATGAGTTTCAAGCGGATCAGTGACACAACCAGATTGACATTTTCGGAGACAGCTGGTCTGGCGTGGTCAAGGTTGGGTTTCAGTGGAGGGCTTAGAAGCTGGAAGTCACCGCAAAGGTCCAGGTGGGGATGTTGGGGACATGAGCCACACTGTGCCAGTGCTGGCGGGGCTGAGAGGTCAGACATGAAAGACATTTGGAAGGCACGCCCACAGACTGACACATCACGTGCATCTTTTGCAGGGACCCCTGCCTGGGGATGGGGGAGGGGCTGCGGAGAGCTGGACCAGGGAGCTGGAAAAAAGCACGGGCTGCACACCCCAGCAGGTCAGAGGAGGAAATGAACTCTGGAGAAAGGAGGTTCTTCAAGACAAAATCACCGGTCTCCAGGCCAACTGATAAACTGCAGAAGCGGCTGCTATGCTATGTGCAAGGGACAGTACAGCACACGGATCAGTCTTTTACAGTTTGGGTAAGAAGGGAGATCAGGAGGGGCAAGAGAAGAACCGAGTCTTATATTTGGGAGGCCATTGTGACTATGAAGGATTCCAGCCCTGCATCACCACTTTGGCAAAATTGTCGGAATGAACTACATCCTCCAGGGGAAAAAACAAGCTCTGGAGAAGTTGCTGACTTGCCCAGAGGTACCAAGCTGACACAAGAGGGCGCTAGAGCTAGACCCCATTTCCACTTCTGGACACCGGGTCCAGGCTTCCTCTTCGCAAATTCTACCACTCCTGTGGTCTGTTCCACGTGATCTAACACTTGGCCAGTTTCTAACTATGTCATAGGGTAGTGATGGCTTCACATCTGAGGTCTGTGCTGCGCGGCAGGAGCTGTTCTAAACACTTTCTATGCTGTGAACTGATCTAAGCCGAGCTGTCCATTGCACAGCTGTCAGGCTTTGGGGGAAACAAAAAGAATCTCTGCTAATTAGAGGGGGATGGGAGCTACATGGCTTCCCCTCCCAACCGGCTAACTGATGGTATTATAATAAAAGCGGTTCTGCCGCATGTAACAAAGAGGCATAAAATTACCCACGCGTGGGTCCTTATAAGTCTCAACTCTGCTTCGACAGGCACTCTGACACCACTTTGCAGGGAAGAGTCACTTTGCAATTGTAGGTCAGTTGGCCTTCGGGCTGGACCAGGGATCAGCGGCAAGACCAAAAGGATATCTAGACCTAGAATTTTTCTCTGTAGGGTTGGGCCGCCGGCTTCACCAGATTCTTTTATTTTGTGGATGCCGGGCCAAGATGCCTGCTCAGTCATTTCGGTCTACGTGCTGTCTCAAATATTTCTCATTTCACCCACAACATTTATTTTTTTTTAACATCATTTATGCTAATGAATAGGGCCCTTGGTGCAGCTTTAGATAGTAATATTGGAAGCCCCTACCATAGACACTCTGGAAGGTGAGTCATTTAACAAAGACTGTAGAGCATTCACTATAGCCAGGAACAGTTTCAAACATTTTGAACTTTACACATCACAACCCACCTAATTGTAATAACAACCCCGTGAGGCACATGTTGATACTGCCCTCAGGTCCCAAATGAGGAAACTGAGTCATAGAGAAATTAAGGGGTGCCTCCCCAGATGAGGATGAGGGCCTTGAAAGGAGAGACTGTGGGTGTGACCCATCTTCCAATCTCTATCCTCAGAAAGACACAAGGAATACATCTTGGTGAGAGATAATAATTACCAATATGGCAACCGATTTTACTGAACGGTATGAGGTTGGAGTACGTGGGCAGGTGTAAGTGATAGCTGAGTTATCTTGTAATGACCAATGGGACCCACTTGACACTTGTCATTCTTCTAATACATCTTCCTCCAACTTCTTTGCATCCTGTATGGCTCAGATTTGGCCTCAGCAAGGACCTCATTTGATAGCTACTGATTTGCCTATTTGGGTTTCCTTTGAGAGAGACAGAAGTCCCCATGCATGTTAGAATGCCTTAGAACCACACTTAATGAGTTCTTCCAAAATAAATGAAAGAATACATGATTCAGGGAGCCAAATCACACACTTCTGTGTGTGTGTGTGTGTGTGTGTGTGTGTGTGTGTGTGTTGTTTCCACTTCTCACTCCTTCATGTATATCATCACATTTAATTCACCCAAAAATTATTTGAGATAGGCTTGGAGAGATTAAGAAATTTGCTTAACTGAGGCATCTGGGTGGCTCAGGCAGTTGAGCATTTGACTTTGGCTCAGGTCATGATCTTGGGGTTCATGAGTTTGAGCCCCATGTTGGGCTCTGTGCTGATAGCTCAGAGCCTGGAGTCTGCTTTAGATTCTGTGTCTCCCTCTATCTCTCAACTTACCCTGCTCACACTCTCTATTTTTCTCTCTCTCTTTCTCTCAAAAATAAATAAACATTTAAAAAAATTGTTTTAACTTGCTCAAAATCACACAGCAAGCAAATGGCTTTGCCACTGGCTCTAATGCCAACCCAGGCTCTCGCCACCACAACACAAGGCTAGCAAACACATGTGCTTAGGAAAGATGTCAATGTCAGGTCACGTCTAGAAGTACATTTCGGAGGAATCCTCAGAGGTTTGCTTCCCCCTAATGGGAAAAGGCTTTTGGAAATAGCACGCTCTCTGCAGAAAGCCGACGAGTCTAGACAGAAAGGGACACTCAAATCTCAAGATCCCTCCTCTCTTTCAGGTTTTCTATACGCTGAAGCGAGGATGGAGGGCTTCCCAACATGTAAAACATATGCAGAATTTTATTCAAAAATGTTTAATAAATCAAAGGTGCACTTAGAACAAGAAGCATCACATCGCCCAGGTGATAGCTCTTTGTGAGGCTGAAGATCCAAGGGGCAGACTTGTGTTTCTGCAGAACTGATTGATGGGATGGGAGAGATCGGGGAGAAAAAAAAATACACCCTCTGCCATAGACAACTACCGAACAGAGGAAATTTAAAATATGAGAGGGAAGATTGAAGCCCCACTGAAAGATTAAAGAAAGGAAAGAACTACAAATGGGCAGATCAATTATCGTGTGAAGATCCTGAGGTGTTTAATTCATATTGGGCTGCGCCACACTTGGAAGTCACACAGTTGTGCTGCATGAATGGTTCTTGCATCTTTCCAGACTTCGTAGATCACAGGGGCCAGAACCACCAATGGCCAAAGAGCAGGGTTCATTTTGGCAAGAGACGGCCAGCGTGTCAGCGGAATTCCCCATGGTGTTCACCCACCTCCAGCCTCTGCTCCTCAGATCGTAAGGTTTGTTTTTGTTTTTCAAACCAAAATTGACTGGAATTGACCATACGGGGGAGGGAACCTTTATTTTTCCTGCAAAACTGACTTAAGTATAATGGAAATCATGCCAAATGATCAGGGCTTACCTTTATCTTTGGCCAACAGGGAATTCAGCTATAAATGGGTAGCTTGGCTTATTAACAGTGTGGAATTTATGATTTCTGTAATAACGGTCTGGGTTTCTGCCTGATATTGGTGCTCCAGGGAAACATGTGCGATTTCCCCCATGGCCCTGGATCCACCTGACCATGTCTGTGGCTCCAGCCATCTCGAATTAGACCAAGATAGACTGGGGATACTCATCCAAAACTTGGCCAAACCATTCAGCTGTCCTGAGTTGGATTTTCTAACTAAGCAGTTTCCAGGACTAGTTGGAGTGGGTGCTGTGGTGTGCCACCAGATCCTTCTCCCCTGACGAGACCCTCTTTCTCCCAGCGGCCTAATATTGGCTAATGAAGGCTCTCAGCTGATTCCTCTCAGAGAATTTCCCTTAATCAGAGTTGACTTGACCACACTCCCCATGCTCCTTCCATGGGGATAGACCAGTCCAGAGATGGAATGATCCCAGTACAAAGCCCTACCCCATGGCTCAGGGCAGGACAACACTGAGGACCAGCCCAGCTCTAGAAGTTTCCATGAGATGGGCCTCTGTTGTGACTGCATTGCATCCCAGCTTCCTGTCCTGCTCCCTTCATTCCCCTATGGGTATTGATCCTATGAACACTCCCCAATAAACTTCCTACCCACATTATCTCAACATCTCTGGATGTTTCCCAAGAAACCCAGCCTAACACAATAGTGGCTGCTGCTGGAGGACAGGGTTTTCTTACTACCCACCGGGCACATTGTTACCCCCAATAATATATAACAGTCAGTATGAAGACAACGTGGACACTGGCCAGGCAATGGATAACCTTTGCTTTCAGACATGTTGTTTTCTTCAATAAGTTCTTAGGTGGCTTGGAGTAAATGGCAAAACTACATCCCAAGACCCAGGAATCCATGCAGTAGAGAGGGAGGAGCTTTAAACCTATCTGTGTCCCAAGCTGGGTGCCAGTGGCAATTTACTGAACCTTTCTGAGCGTACTTTTCTTTGACTATATAATGGGTCACATCACCTTATGGGGCAGTTATAAAGACTATATGAGTTGAGGATTATAAAAGTATCCGGAACACAGAAGCTGCTCTATAAATGTTCATTTGCTTTCGTGAACACAGTGCGGTGGTGGACACCCTAGTATCTCCTAGATAAGAAAATGTGGTGGGCAGTACCAACGAGCTTGTGGTGGATATGAACATACCAGGGGGACTTGGGGAAGCATGGGGAAAGTAACCCGCCCCCACACCAAGTTAACAAGGCATCTCTCCAGCTCTCTTTTCCCCAAAGCAGGGTGCCCCCTGGAAGTTAATGGATTAGGCAGGAGTCTTGGGAACAACCAGAAGGAAGAGGAGCACCTCCCTGCAGGACATCTCCTCTCTGGTTAGGCAAGACTTTACAAAATAAAAAAATTTTTTTAATTAATTTATTTTGAGAGAGAGAGAGACAATGCAAGCAGGGGAAGGGCAGAGAGAGAGAGGGAGAGAGAGAATCCCAAGCAGGCTCCACGCTGCCAGCACAGAGCCAGACATGGGGCTCAAACTCACTAAACTGTGAGATCATGACCTGAGTCAAAACCAAGAGTCGGACCCTCAACTGACTGAGCCACCCAGGTGTCCTGGGAAGACTGCGGATTTAGTGGAAGCCCAACCATGTGAATCTGAGTGAGGGTCATCCTGAGGCTGTAACGTCCTGAGGCTGGCACTGAGCCGTCTTCTTTGTCCCATACAGCACTGACAGGAGTGGTGTAGGCGCCTGATAAATACTCACGGAATGAGTGAGCGATTGTCTTTAGTCCCCACGCCCCACGAAGTTCTGATGATTCTGGAGCAAGGGACATAATCTCCGATGTCGGTGGTGTCACATCAGCCCAGGCCCCTCCACTGGTTTCCGGTGTGTCTCCATAGGGTCCCCTTCACATTGTGCAATGCTCTGGCTATATCTCGTCACCTTCTCCCGGATCAGTTTTGTAAATACTGTTTCATTGGAACATAGCCATGCTCACTGGCATAAACATTCTCTGTGGCTGCTTCTCTGTCACAGTGGCAGGATTCAGTAGTCCCGACAGAAATGGGTGACCAGAAGAAAACTAACTTTTTTGTTATCTGGTCCTTTCAGGAAAAGTTTTGCTGACCTCTGTCCGAGAAGGAACAAATGAGATAAAGATTCCCCCCATGAAGGTCTCATTCCTTTCTTGGGCTGGAGACCAGACTCACTGAACACAGGACCCTTTCATCTCAGAGGGTCTGGGGGCTCAGCGAGTTCCATCCCATAAAAAGACTTCAGTGATATCAAAGCCAGTGCGTTCTGCAAAGTCTACTTTATGCCAGCCACCACACGACACGCCTTCCTTCTGTGCTCTCACATGCACCTCTTAGTAATGCCAGGAAGTAGGAACTATCTTGTGCCTACTTTCCAGATGAGGAAACTGAGGCCCAGAGAGAGTAAATGACTGGCCCAAAGTCCCCCAGCGGGGTTATGTTGGCAGAGAGGTGGCTCTCCCAGGTCTGTTTTGAGTTCCAGATGCTGTCTGTAGGGACTCCTCTGTCTGTTGTTACTTAAATACAAATTAGCATGGAACAGGTTGGTTCAGGCCCAACTGGTGGTTGCTGTATGAAACAATCCCTAACCAGTACATCAAAGAGTGAGTCTCTGGCAAGGGCATTGTGAAGAAGACTTTTCTTAGGGTGGCGGGATCAGCCCACAGACAGCCAGAGTCCCAATCCCCCCACACCCCCTGCCTGGGGCAGGATAACGGCTCTCTCCAGCGGGACGTAACTCAACTCGTGAGAAAATGGCACCCAGAACTCGGACAGAATAGATTGACCTGATAGCATCAGACACCCACACCGGAATGAGGGCTAAAGGCTCCGTGTGTGAACAGAGATCCCAGGGAGGTTTGTTCCAACTCCCCAGATAAAGACATATTACACGATAAGCTAACCCTTTTGTCTTCCTAAATTAAAAGGACTACATATCTTCTAGAGAATTCTCTCCTTTAGGGCCATGTGCAGAAATTTATTCAATTCCACATTGTTGTGATAACAGAGCCCTGGGGAAATGAGAGACAACCTGTGGGAGGCTTGCAGTGATTACACAAAGAGCAAAATTGTTCCATTTTTGCTTGAGATAAAGGGACAATTACGAGTCAGGGAAATTAATCCGTATTAAAGAGATGAACCACAAGTGTGTTGAGGTCACTTCCTGTTGACCCAGGAAGAGAAGCTTCTGATTTTCTGAGACTCTTTCCACAAAGTCAGAGACAGCCACACAAGGTTGTGGGGGGAAGAGACGCCTCAGTCACAGCAGTGATTTGACTTGCCTAAAAATTTCTATTTCTACTTATGACCAACTGTGCAGGTGCTGCAAGGTCTCTGGTTTAACTTGGAAAACAGCAACTTTCTCTGGAGCTCTGCGTCTTTGGCCCTTGCTCTCTGGTCAGATAACCATCAGTGGTGTCCTCAGCAGCACACCGGTGACCGCCCAGCAAAGAGCCCCACCTTCACCACCTCCCAGTCTACGGGAACCTCCCACCCACAAGGATTTTTGGTCCAACACCTTGTTTCATTCTTTTTCACGCTCACTTATCACTAACTAAAAATTAACTTATACAAAGTGTGCCCCTTGAGAGCGAAGTTGGTATCTGCCTGCTCTGTCCCTGCATTGTCAATGCCAGGCTCACGGCAGATCACTGGAGCATATTCGATGGATATTAATGTAGTCTTCATGAACAAGTTGAAGTGTGCTTAAAATTTCACAAATATTTTAGTTTCTCACGTCGAGTTGGTTATGCTACTTTAGGGGTCCAGGTTACAAAGTATCCAACAGTCACTTTAGAAGCGCCTGGGTGGCTCAGTCAGATAAGTGTCTGACTTCAGCTCAGGTCATGATCTCACTGTTCGTGGGTTCGAGTCCCGTGTCAGGATCCAGCTGGGCTGACAGCTCAGAGCCTGGAGCCTGCTTCTGATTCTGTGCGTCTCCCCTCTCTCCGTCCCTCCTCTGTTTTCACTCTGTCTCCTCTGTCTCTCAAAAATAAATAAACATTAAAGATAAATAAATAAATAAAGTATCTGTCACTTTAATAAAGCAGTTATTCATTTGAGCTCTATGAACACCTATCAGGTGGGCCAGGCAAGTGTCAGGCATCTGTCTACACCAGGAATTCAAAGCCCAGCTAAATAGAATGCCTGCCCTCAGGAGCTTTCAGTCTGGTGGGAACAGTGGGGACCAAAGATTAATGAACCAGCAAAACAGGCACACAGTTACGACCTTGGTTGGTGGGATGAAGGAAAAACACATGCGGGCCTTCGGTGAAAGTCATGCCTGTGCTGAGACCGGAAAGATACATTGACTGGGTGAGTTAACTAAGTAAACTTGCTAATGAGTGATTAGGATTGGGGTTAAGAACACAGTGAGGGTGGGAGGAAAGATTAGGGGAAGAATAGGACGGGTTTAGAGAACTTTACAGAAAAAGAGACTAGTGTGTACCTGTCTCACAGAGGTCAGGTGGATATTGACCGCGAGTGACTTGATGGCTGCCTAAAATAGGTGGAGACAAAATAAATGGAGAAAAGAAGACAAATTTGGAGTTATTCATGAGGCAAAATGGCAGGACTTGGTATATCCTTCAAGGACATCTATCTGGTGGCTGAGGCATTGACTTTGGCCTTCTGGGCTGGTACCTGTGGGGCCCTTCGTGGCTGGCGACCTGGCTTCCAAAGGTGGAAGCAGCCACCGAGTGGTCCTGCGTGTGCTGAATAGGTTAGGGCAGATGGGAGAGCAGGAGCCCTAGGTGAGCGTCTGCCTCACTTGGCAGCAAGGTTTCAGAAGCTGGACTCAGGACCCGGGCAGGAGGATTCCTGGAGCCCTTCCATAGATCACTGTGGGCAGTCAGGTGATTACAAGGGCTCAAGATGATGCTTATTAAAGAAATCAGTTGTGTTCCTGAGAACCCACGCTTCATAGGTAACGCTGCCTTATACAAGCTCACCTGTAATCGGAGTAGCTAAATACAGAACACAGGGAAAACCGGCCCCAGATATGAGCATCGCGGTGTCTTCGCCCTCATGATCAAAGAAAGACTCCAAGGAAAGGAAAAAAAATAATTAAAAAGTAAAAAACCTTATGTAATGAGATTTAAAAGAAAACTTTTGAAGCCAACAAGCAACCACGGGCAATGCTTCAAAGGGCCCAGAATCAATGTTTGTCAATAGCAGTTTTGCATCCTTTATCTTTCATGAATAGAAAGCGTGATGTTGTTCAGAGCCCATCCACGCCTTAATTCTGTTGAGAGATGTGATGAATCAGAACTCCGTTAACATTCTGTCTGAATCAGCAATGGCAAAGGTCTGCAGCAGAAGCCTTACCCGATCTGGGCTTTCATCCTGTGACTGAGCTGGTAGTTAACTATCGGACCTCGTGCACTGAACCCCCGGCAGTCCCCGGGGTGCACCCACGGGCTGGGGCTCTTCAACTCTCTCGCTTTCTTTGGATACTTTCTCCCCAGAAAAGAACCCACCCCATGACTCAGCCCAGCTCCAAAGTTACCATTTGTTTAATCAAGATAGTTGGTTTGCAAAACATTAAACATTAAACAGTATTTGATGCCTAGTTAATAATTGGCATCCTCCTCATTTGTTCCTGAATCCTTGGAGAGTGACACTTTCCCCCCGGGAAGGCATAGAAAACAAAAGAAATCGTGTGCAGAGCAGAACAGGAGTCCTTAAACTGCATATACGCCTGCCAGAATGCCTCATCTCCATATACTGCTGTTAATGGTTCTGGTGGGAAAGACAGCCATCGGGGTAAGTGTTCTTTGCAAATGTCCATAGTTGAGAGCGGAGGTTATTAGGCAGACCGAACAAAGCGCCTGGGCCAGGAGTGACTAGAAACTTGGGGTGGGAAAGGCTGGTGTTGTCAATACGAACACGTCCTGATCCTAAGAGTGAACGCAGGCCTATGTTGGCGGCTGTTGAGAAGCCGATTGTGTGAAGCCATGCAACTGACTTGAGGCCCCGGAGCAGAGTTTCTGTGGGCACCTTTGCAACTAAGGGGACCCGGGCAAGAAAATCCGCTATGACGATGGGCTCAGAGGACCCTTCGGCATGGATCTCAGGGAACCCATTGAGAAGCCATTAATAGCTGCAGACGCTCTTTGCATGTGTTGGCAGCTGTATGGTTTTCTGGTCATGTTAGGCAACAGTAGGGTAAGAACCCCTGTGATTTGGCTCAAGAGGAGAATCCTGTTTATTGCATATGATTCTGGTTTGACTCAGATGAATGAGTTGTGGAGAGAAGTTTTGTGGATAGCATTCTTCTCCCTTTCCACAGGACCCTAGCGGATGGGACAGGGGGGTCAGCAGGGGCCCGAGGGAGGTGGTGGTGAGCAGGGAAGGGAAATGCCATCCGAGGGTCTTGCATGGGGACTCTAGGCGTTTGGAAGCAGATGGATAGTGGAGATGTCGGCTCCCGCTGCATGCGTTTGTGGTTCCAGAGTGTCGGCTGGATCTCTGTGGGCACAGAAGCGGAGCCACCAACAGAAACAAAGCCTCCTGGAGTCCCTACCGGACGTGGTTTGAGGCCTGAGCATGGGTTTCAGAGTCAGCACTTTTGAATCACAGCCTTGCCACTCTAGTGGTGGAATATTGGGCAAGTAACGTAATCACTCTGAGCCTCAGTTTCCTCTACTGCAAACCAAGTGACAGATAATCTGTCACAGATTTGGGGAGGGTCATGGCTGACTGAATGAAAGAATGCATTGGCTTTCAATAAATATTAGCTTTTTTTCCCTTGAAATTTCCAGAGTGAATACAACATCTCTATAAGGGGTGCCTGGGTAACTCAGTTAAGCATCCGGCTTTGGCTCTGGTCATGATCTCACTGCTGGTGGGTTTGAGCCCCGCTTGGGCTCTGTGCTGACAGCTAGCCCAAAGCCTGGAGCCTGCTTCAGATTCTGTGTCTCCCTCTCTCTTTGCCCTTCCCCCGTTCACTTGTGCTCTGTCTCTCTCTTTCTCGAAAATAAATAAACATTTAAAAAATTTTTAAATCAGCAAATGCGCTCCTTTTGGGGGCCAGGTAGAGAAAGATCAGGGGATGACAACTGAAATAGTAGTCATAATCTCTTTATCTTACTAAATACCTTTGCATTTCATTTCCCATTCTATTCCACAGAGCTTTCCCTATAGGAATTAGATTAAATTTCAGGTTTTCTGATTAGATGCTTCAAAAACAAGAGCTTCTCCTCCCCTTTCGGTAAACTGTCCTCAGGCACCTTCCTTCGGCCCATATTAAGCTGTTAAGTGACTCACCTCTGAGAGAGGTTTCTTTTACCAGTGACGACTTGTATATGAGCGCTGTGGCTGCAATGGCAAATTTTCAAGCCCCTACGTCATTTGATTGCTTGTTGGACGTCTGAGGCCAAGACCCAGCAGAAATACCACAGGGCTAGAGGAAGAGGTGGAAATTATTAGAGACCCACAAGGGGCCCAGAGAAAGTACCAGTCGGAAAGAATTAGATCCTAAAGTTTGCAGGCAAGGAGAGAGTTGATGCAGTCTGTTTGAAGTTCACAAAATGGTAATGGTCCCAAAAAAATCCCTTTTGTGCAAGCCCCAGTGAATTTTTAGGGTTAGCAATGAAATTATAAGTCAATAATGGATAAAAGAGAAAATATGAGAGATAGCCTTCAGGCAATGAGCTTAGTCAGTTCCAGAGAGAGGATTCAGGGCTTTGGAATGTTTTCTTACCCCAGATGTGTGCCAGACAGGTGGTCGGGAAGGCAGCTTGTGTTCCACAGGCCAGTCCACAGACGTCCAGGGGAAAGTGGCCAACTCGCTCAGATGCTCTGGAGAGTGCAGGGGCATCACTGAGGGGAGGGAGCCACACAGCCAGATGGGCTGGGCAGTCTCGCCCACCCCACGGAGCTAAAAATAATAACCAACTGCTATCGTTTAATGAGAAGTCCTGTGGGCCAGGTTCTTTCTTTTCAGTGGATCGGTTCATCTCTCGGAGGACCCTAGGAAGTAGGTAGTGTTATTGCTCCCATTTTACAGGTGAGAAGATGGACAGCTCGGCCTCTAGTCATACAGCTGGGAAGTGGCAGAGCTGAGCTCCACGCTATGGGCTGCTGTCAGCTTTCTGGATGAGGACTTTTGCCTGGACCCTGTGGCTAAAGATGAGATTTCTTCCATCCACAGAGCTTCAGGGACATGGTCCTTTGTGTGGGGGCAGGAAGCTCTCAGACCAGGGGTTTGTTTGCTGGTTGGAGTGTAGTGATCTCCATGTGCCTCCAGAACTTTAAAGAAAAGCGGTCACAGGGTCTTCTATAATCACCACCCATTGGAAAGATGTGTGGACACTGACGCATGAATTTAGGTTGTACAGCAAACCCTATAATGAGTTCTCTATGAGCTCATCTCTAACATAGATTTTTACCCAGACATCCTTGATCCAAAGAGCTATGGGTCAAACGTTATTGTCGTGAACGCCAGAGATTCATTCGAAGTGCCTTCCTGGCCTGAGCTAGCGTTGGTTCTCCTCAATGAACACCTGTCCTCAGCACAGCCTTGTATTGTTGTCCCCGTGTTGTGGATGAGAAACGCACCCAGAGATGCTCAACTTCCCAGCCAGGACTGAGGCTCAGATCTGTCCAACTCCTTGCCCCTTACAGGAGACCTGCTCAACTGTATCTGAGCTCCCAGGGCTCAGAAATCTCTTCTTGCTGTGGTTCATGAGTGATTTGGGGGTGCCACTGCACTCGGCCATAGTGGAATTTGACCCTCTCCAGGGTCAGAAGCCAGAGGACAAGGCTTGGCAGGCCATCCCCAGAGAGGACAGAAGACAATGGCTTCTTTCTCCCCAGCAAGGCGCCTTATGATTAAAACACATGTTTGCTCCTGTGTCTAGACTCTTTAAACCCTCGAGTTTAAACCCAAGAATCTACAGCTCTAGCAGCCTCCCAGGTAGAGCACCACAGAAAGTTTTGAAGGGACCCGAATCAGCAAACTGGCAACTTGGGGGTACATTCTGCTCACAGCCTGAGTTTTATTTGGGGGGGGTAGAAGGTCAGCTAAAGAGCATTTCAATTTTCTTTCAATTGTTTGGCAACATTTGCAAATCAGAACATTTCACATAGAAACACAAATCTCTAGCTTTTCTTGAAAAGGATATTTTTAAATCTATTATTATTATTTTATTTTGAATTTTTTTTTGAGACAGAGAGAGAGGGACAGAGTACAAGTGGGAGAGCAGAGAGAGAGGGAGACACAGAATCCAAAGCAGGCTCCAGGCTCTGAGCTGTCAGCACAGAGCTCAACACGGGGCTCGAACACGTGAGATCATGACCTGAGCCGAAGTCGGACACTCAACTGACTGAGCCACCCAGGAGCCCCCAAATCAGACATTTTAGGAACATGGGGCTCACTTACCTGTTTGGCACCAACCAGATGAGGGGCTACTGCTCCCATTTTTAGAAAAAACTTGAGTTCCCTGAGAGTAGCCCCCATAGGCCCTACCACTCTCTACCATTGACACTCTTTGGCTTGACAGATGTACATTATCTGCCAGGTTCTAAGTTGGAAAGAGAGAGACAGAGGAAGAGAAAGCCCAGCTTGTCTGTTACTTGGCAGAAACACTGTGGATGTTGAAGGATTGGAACCGGTTTCAGATGGTCAAGTAACTGGTTTCAGTGTCTGATTAATTTCAACAATCAGATCTTCCCGGCCTCCAGGACCAAACTAGGCCTTTGATGGGAAAGTAGGAGCCACCCCTTTCTAAGCTTCAGTGTTCCAGAATATCCAAGTCTCCTTTAGGCTCAGGAAGGACATCACTCCCTCTTGCTGGAACCCACAGTCTTATGGAAAAAGAGGGTCTGAATTTCACTCTGACTTCTTACAGAATTAAAAGAAAAAAAAAAAAAACTGATCCAAACACACAATTCCAACTCATTAACTTTGGTGGTGAACACTGGTATTTAGGGAAATCAAGTCGCGGTAAATCGCCTGTGTATATAGGCATAGATATATTTATATTTTAAATTCATTAAGGTTCCCTAAATGCAAAAGCAATTCTGCTGTCACAGAGAAACAGCATGGCAGAATACTCGGCAGCCGGGATTTTAAATAAAACATGCCTTTTCTTCATAATTAATATAACAAGGTTTTTCTGGCTTAGGACTTGGCAAAGATCCCAGGAAAAATAAGGGGGTGGGGGCTGGTGTGACGTGCCTGTGACCCGACAAACAAGTTCCAGGAAGAGCTTATGCTGTTCTCAATCATGCCCATGATTTGCAAAAAGAAAGGAAAGGAAACGAAAGGAAAGGAAACGAAAGGAAAGGAAAGGAAACAAAAGGAAACAAAAGGAAAGGAAATGAAAGGAAACAAAAGAAAAGAGAAGAAAAGAAAAAAGAAGCTCAAACTGACAACAGTAGCTAATAATCATAATCATAGTAGCAACCCTTTATTAAGTCTCTATCCTATGTCGGATATTGTGTGCCTAATGTTTATTATCTCATTCCCAAGTGCCCAATGAGTTAGGCACCATATCATCCTTATCTGACAAATAAGAAACTGAGCTATAGAAAAGATAAATAATCTGTCCAAGATGGTCACCCATGAAGGTTACAGAGCAAGGATTGAAGTCCAGGTCTGCCCAATGCCAGTTCCATGTTCATGACCAATATGGCAGAGCTGGCCGCACCAGGTGCTACCCAAGAACAGATGAGAATGTTCCGTGTCATTTGGGAGGTGTCAGAAGATGCAGTGCTCTCAGACTCCAACCTCAGACAGGAGATCAACTTCCTGCTACCTGGGGGCTCCTTTAACAGTCCCTAAAGTCTTTCTAACACCAGAGGGATCAAGGATTGCCAGATTGCTAACAAATTAGTTCAGTGTTTTCAAACCTTCCTCATGAATGAATCCATCTTTAGGAATTTTGCTAAAGCCCAAACCGGTTTCTTAATATTTTTGTTAAACAGACTTACCTTTTCTCTAGCTCAGTAGATTTGTTTTTAAAGGAAATTGTCACTACTATAAATGGGGGAAAATCAAATAAAATGGTGCCATTGAATTCTAACTGGCTACACTTGTCACACGAATGCTCAGAGCCTGCAGCCTGCTTTCTCCTTGTTGGAAGGGAGACTAGCAAGAGGTAGAAAGGATAGAGACTTACCAGCAGCACCCAGTTCTCTGTGATGAGTTTGGAAGGGTTTATGGCAAAATGGGGAAGGGAATGAACATTGTAGGCTGTGTTTGACGTCAGGTCACGCCCTGGTGAGCACCAGCCAAAGCAGCTTGGGGACCACCAGTTTCACCCTACAGAAAGCACAGAAGTGAAGGCAGCTTCCAGATATGCTCATGTGGCAGAGGCCTCAGACCCATCCGCTCTTTTGTTTTGTTTGTTCATTTGCCTTTCCAAAGGCCTTCCACAGGCACTATCACATCCAGAAAGGGGTGTTTTTACCTAGCCTCACTATCCTGTGACCTTACTCCCTAATCCTCCATCCTCCCCAGTTCTTTGCAAATGCGACACTCGCCATGAGCAGCCGTATCCTCTGAAATGAAATATTAAGGTAAGGAAGTTTTTACTTTTACAATCGGGGAAACTGAGGCACAGAGAGACTCAACAACTTGCACAGGAGGAAATAGCAGCCCACAGTCTCCTTGGCCAGGAGCTTCATGCCTAAGACAGGTATAATCAAAGCGAGGCTGAGGGCAAAGGCACCTGGGCGTACTCCAGACCCATGGATTCATGATCTCTGTGTATAGGGCCTAGGAACCTGAATTTTTAAAAATATTTATTTATTTATTTATTTGAGAGAGAGAGAGAGAGAGAGAGAGAGAGAGCTCGGAGAGTCAGTGAGGGAGGGAGAGAGCAGTCCGAAGCAGGTTCTGTACTGTCAGTGCAGAGCCTGATGCGGGGCTTGATCCATGAACTGGGAGATCATGATGAGCCAAAACCAAGAGTCGGACACTTAACTGACTGAGCCGCCTAGGCACCTCAGGAGCCTGTATTTTTATCAAGCTCTCCAGAAATAAATGGCAAATGCCTTGTCTCTGTCCCACCCCATCTCTGCTTGTCCTGTGAAGCTACAGTCCAGCCCTCAGTTACCCAGGCAGAGGTCTGAGTGGGATCTAAAGCTTTGAGTTTTAAAATGGAAAGGCTGCACAGGTGATTGACAGAGCGAGGAGATCTGGCCTTGAGTCCCTCCCTTGCCCCAGTCAGCTCCTGCCCTTACAGGAACACTCCATCCCCCCGGGCCTTCACCCTCTGGACATGAAGAGTCTAGACCCACTCCTCTTCCCAGTGCACCCTGGCTCATCACTATGGTCCTGCTTCAGCCAGGCTCCCAAGAATGGAACCACCCATACAGACCACGGGCCAATGCTTTCTTCTTTGGCAGCCATATTTCCTCACTGGAGTCTTCCCTCCTTGCCCTGAGCTCCAGATTAAAGCAAAGCCACAATGAAACCTGTGCATCCTGAGACAGCCCCATGCAGCATATGTGCAAAAATAAGAAACACAAGATTCCTGGTGACCAAAAACGGACTGAATGGCACCAATTTATTCCTATCAGGATGGCCAGAGTTTTCTTAAATGGGAAGTAACCAGTGTTGGTGGAAGACTTGGAACCCTCATGCACTGTTGGTGGGAATGTAAAATGGTGTGGCCACTATGGAACCTTTCTGAGGATGGTGGTTCCTCAGAAAGTTAAACTTGGAACTACCCTAAGACCCAGAAAATTCCACTCCTAAGTATAACCCAGAAAAATGGAAAGCAGGGACTGGAACAGATATTTATACACCCATGTTCATAGCAACTTATTCACAATAGCCAAAAATATAAACAACCCAAGTGTCCCTCAACAGACGGATGGATAAACAAAATGGATATACAATGGAAATCTACTCAGACTGAAAAGGAATGAAATTTTGATATATGCTACAACACGGTGAACCTCGAGAACATTATGCCTAGGGAAATAAATCCGGTCACAGACGGACAAATATTGTGATTCCATACATATGAAGTACCTAGAAGAGGCAAATTCAGAGACAGAAAATAGAATGCAGGTTACTTGGGCGTTGGAGAGGGTGGGGAGGAAAAAGTTATCTAATGACTACAGACTTTATGTTGGGAATGTTGAAAATGTTTTGAGTAAAGACAGTGGGGATGGGAACACAACAATGTTAATGTAACTAATGCCACTGAATGGTACACTTACAAATGGTTAAAATTAAAAATATTGTGTTACGTGTATTTTATCACAGTTCTTTTGGGAAAAGACTAAGTGGCTTTGCACAACTGTGAATTTCATCACAGTTTGCAGCAGGAGCCGCATGGGGGGTTGTTTGGGCTGACGGGAACACGGACAACCTCTGTCCTCTGTCACCACCACATCTCACTCTGACCTTGAGCTCTTTGTCCAACAGTGAGGACTGCCCTGCTGAACGGTGCACTCTTGCCTTTGGCCCACTTTTTAGCCCAGGAACTGCAGCTCCACTTGGTCAGGTGCAGAGTTATGTCCCACCCAGCTGGAATGATGCAATTCTTCGTGCTGATCTACACTAGCTCATGGTAGAACATCCAAGCAGGAAGGGATGGAGGGATCAGAGTCCCGATTTTTTAAAAGTCTCTTTATTTATTTTGAGAGAGTGTGCATGCGAATGGGGGAGGGAGCAGAGAAAGAGGGAGAGAGAGAGAGAATCTGTAGCAGGCTTCCATTGTCAGCACAGAGCTCAACACAGAGTGCGGCTCAGGCCCACAAACTGTGAGATCATGACCTGAGCCGAAATCAAGAGCTGGACACTTAACTGGCTGAGTCACCCAGGTGCCCCTAGAGTCCAAGTTTTCTATTGTTGGTTCATGCTAAGCCAAGCTTCTGGCCCCAAAAGGCCGGTCTAGAGCCACATCGCCCCTCTTCTGCTTCCCAACGCTCTGAGAATATTTTCCATCAGCTAATTCCTGGGATTCGCCAACTCAGATTTTTGGCCTCTGCCTTTTTGTTTTCCAGAAGATTTAGAATTTGGAAAGATAGAGGAAGAACCTGACTGAAATAATCTAGATTAAAGATTAAATCTAGAAAAAGATGAAACTAGATTAAAGAGAGGACAAAACAGCGTAGACTTCAGTGCTCTTCGTCCCCAAGGAGATTACACTGTAAATCAGGAAGACTCAGAGACAATGTCCTTCTCTCTGCCCTCCTTGTCTTTCCCACTAACAAACCATAGCCTAGAAGGCACTAGAAGGTACTAGAAACTGCTCTTTTCTCCCCTTTGAGACAAAGAATAGAAGGAGTGGAAGAAGCAGGCAGTGGCTTGCATCCCCCCTGATCTGAGTGGAGGTGTTTGTTGCGGTGTGTTAGGCACAGTGGACTGACTGAGGTTTGCGCTGACTTTTGTACCTTCCACAGCTGTCCCTGGTGCCTAGGAGCCCTCTCTCTGTCCTACCCGGCCTGGGCTAGCCTGGGCAAGCCTTTTCTAAAGCTTTCCAAGGACAGAAGTCTGATTTCGTAACCTGCCTCTCTTAGAATTAGGGAGCTATTCTGTCTCTTTCTCCTCTATCCTTCCATTGCAGGCTACGCCTGTCCTGGTTCCCTCATCCCTCCAGCAACTTACTAGCTGAGTTACTTTGGGCAACTTAATCTCTGTGAACCTGTTTGCTCACCTCTAAAATAGACATAATTATAGTAATTCAGTGATCAGGTATTGTGTGCAGTAAACGAGACAGAATGCGTGTAAAATACTGAGCATAGTCCTTGGCACACCATCAGCCCTTGTTACATGTCAACTGAGATCACGGTCGTCTCCGCCTCCTCCCCCTTCTTATTCTTTTGCTTTCGTGGTCTTCCTCCTTGGATTTGAAAGTCCCAGGAATAGGAGCTGTATCATTTGCCTGTCATGATGGAAAAACTGAATGCCATAATGGAATGTGCCTTCCCCTTCTCCTGCCCCCATCACCCAGGTTTGTTTCAGGATCCAGACTCATGGCATAAATAACTGGCTATTGGTCTGACCTTTCTCATATGGTCTTCTAGATATCCAGCCTGTGTGTGGGCTTCCGGTCTCACATTTTACTGTAGCCTATCTCTGCAGACAGACCCAATGGTTCACAAAATGAGTGGGCCTGCTCTGGATCCCTAGGACCCCCTGACACGCAGCCTAGGTTGCACAGCTGGTTGGCAGCTGCTTCAGACTCACCGAGAGCCAGTGGGATCTGGGGGGGCGGGGGAGGCGGTGCAGACCCCAGAAAGGTCCAGCTTTGTTTTTATTTGGTTTCCCTGAGAGCCCGGGCTCAGCTCCTGGAAAGGGCACGTCTGCCACCTGCTGGTTATGGGCAGCGCAGCACTTGGCCGGCCTCGTGCTCCAGCTCAGAGCTCAGACTTGGCCCTCTGGTTATCAGAGGGCCTTTTCCACTCTGGGACCTGAGGAAGTATGCTCCTTGAAGTCTGTCCTGCCCACTTCTCGAGGTTGACGGTGGCCAGGCACGTTCCCCACTGTTCAGTTCAAATGGTAGAATTTAGTGGGCAGGTAATGGGGAGAGAGGGGCAGGCCCTACCCTTCAAATGAGATCCATGGACAGAGGCAGATGCAGGCCAAGGGACAGGATCAACGCAGAGTTGGCAGGAGGGGTAACATTTGCACTTGGAGTCATCTCATGGCCCTCCTTTGGCACATCCTGGTGCTTAAGCCTGGAGGGGTCAACTTCAGATTCTCCCCCATTCAAGCCCCCAAGCCCAGGAATACCCTTAAGACCTGAACTTGCCCTTCCTCTGTCAGACCCCCCCCCCACCATCAACCCCCTTCTCAAATAAGACACCCCCCCATGTCATTCTTTGCAGAAACCAGGCCAGGCGACCATGAGGCAATTAAACAGGGGCAGGTCCAGTCCAGACAGCAAATGGCCACCCTTCCTCCCTGCACGCCTTTCCTTCCCCGGCTGTTACAGTTACAGTTTGTCACATCTACAGAAAAGTGGGAAGAGTAAGGTGCACAACACCATTAGCATTCTCGAGAAATCCCACGGCGATTCAATACAAGTCTCTAACATCAGTCTGTATTCCAGTTTCCCATTTGCCCCGATAACGTCCTTTATAGCTTTTTTTCCCCCTTTTTTTAAAAAAATCAAGGATCTCTTGTCGCCTCGGGTTGTCATGTCTCTTTAGTCTCATTTAGTAAAGAACAGCCTTCCCATCTTCTTTGTCTTTCATGACGCCGCCATGGTTGCAGGGTCTCAGCTAGCTGTTCTGTTGGACGGCCACCATCTGTGTCTGCTGTGTTCCTCATGAGTAGACTTGGCAGAGCGTTTTTGTCACAGATTCTACTTGTTGATATCGTGCCCTCGGTACTTCATGTCAAGATGTGTTCTGGTTTTGTTTTTTTTTTTTAAACTTGCCTTCTCTCTCTCCCTCTCTCTCTCTTTTTTTTAAGTTTACTTATTTATTTTGAGGAGAGAGAGCACACATGCACGTGAGTGGGAGAGGGGCAGAGAGAGAGAGAGAGAGAGAGAGAGAGAGAGAGAATCCTAATCAGGCTCCACGCTCAACACAAAGCCCGATGTGGGGCTTGATTCCACAAACTGTGAGATCATGCTCTCAGCCAAAATTAAGAGGTGGACGCTTGACCAGCTGAGCCACCCAGGCGCCCCTTACCTGCCCTTTCTAATAAATCACCTGGCTGGTGCCCAAAATGGTTCAGGAGGTCTGAACCTCTGCTGGGGGAAGAGGAAGAAAATATACCAGACTCCCTAGGTCAAGGTGAGTACCAGGGAAATGATCACATTGACCAGAGCTTTTGGGTGGCCAAGACCCAAAGGGAGAATCAGAGGTCGGCAAACACTGCCTGGAAAGGGCCAGATAGGAAATATTTGGAGCTGTATGGTCTCTTTGCAGTTGTAGAACAGGTGGTCTAAGACAATACTTAAAAACAGGCATGACTGTATTCCAATAAAATTCTATTTGCAGGGGTGCCTAGGTAGTTCAGTCAGTCCCACCGACTGAGTGTGGGACCTAAGTGCCCCAACTCTTGGTTTCGGCTCAGGTCACTATCTCGCAGTTTCATGAGATCAAGCCCCATGCTGGGCTCTGTGCTGGTAGTACAGAGCCTGCTTGGGATCCTCTCTCTCTCTCTCTTTCTCTCTCTCTCTCTCTCTCTCCCCTTCTCCCACTCACCCTGTCTCCATCTCTCTCAAAATAAATAAACTTAAGAAAATTATATTTGTAAAACTACACTTCTGGGTTTGGCCCCAATGGCCTTAAAGGATATATTTCAGCTTTTAAATGAGTAAAACTTTCTCCTTCTGGTAAGTATTGCATTCTAAAAGGAACTGTTCATAACACTGTTCATTTATTCAACAAAACCTGTTTCAGGACTGTCATGTGCCAAGCACTATTCTCAGTATGGGGTAACACATCAGTGATGAAACAGACAAGATCTTTGCCTTTGTGGAGGACAGAGTCGATGTGAGAAATAGATAAAATGCAAATAAACAAATAAAAACTACATACTACAATAAGAACTATGGAGGAAATGAATGGATAAGACAAAACAGTGGGGGGGGTATCATACCAATAGGTGAGTTGGGAAAGGCCTCCTTAAGAAAATGACATTTAAGCTAAGACCTAGTGATGGTCCTGGGAGAGTGCCTTCCACATAGAAGTAAGAGCAGGTGCAAAGGCCCTGACGCGGGAGGACCTTGGCCAGTGCCCGTTTGAACCCAGGTAGGGCTGGAGGTTAGTCCTGGGCAGTGGAAGGGAAGGGCATGGAAGGAGGCTTATAGGTTGTGGCAGGTGCTTGTGTTTTATCCAAAAAACTATGGGAAGTCACGGGAGAGTTTTAAATAAATATTTGTCCATCCCTGCCCAAGGAGCTGTCATCCAAGACTCACCTAGACTAGAGTGGGAATCCAAATCTTATCACAACTGTGGGACCTCTAAGCCTCAATTTTCTCATCTGTTAATGGGCTAATAAAAGCCTCCTCGTAGGGTTGTTATAGGAATGAAATGCAGCAACGTCCAATCAGGCAGAGGAGATGCTCAGTACATGTGCATCACTATCACCCGCACGGCTGTCCCTACTGAGGCAGCCATGCCACAGCAGGAAACCAGGTGAGCACACGCACCGAGTCCACACCAAGGAGGATGCTCAACTGGGACAGGAAAAAGGGAGCGTCTTCAAGTAGGGCCCCCCCTCCCTGTATCCCATCCCAGCTACGGCCATCCGAAAGCACCCAGCGCACCTGATCCTTCTATGTGACCCTGGAAGAATTTCCTCTGGACTCGCAGGAGCCCAGGGAGGGACCCAGCCAGTCGGCAGACTCAACCTTGCTCAGCCCTGTGTTGGTTTTGTTTTTGTTTTTTTTCAGCTCTCCTTGATGTCTTTACTCATAGACCCGGACCCAGGTGAGTGTGCGGATCGCTCACGGGCTCCTCACACACTACAGGCTGTTCTGGGATGGAGGAAAGGGGACCCGCGTGTGTAAGTGTTGGCGTGACCTCGGGGTTCAAATGGTTCCAGAGTGTTGAGGATCCCTTCAAGAATTTCCCCAGAAAGATGCATCCTTGGGTGTTGGTCCCTCCACGCACACACACAAGGCTTTACTAAATTTCGAGTTGCTCATGGATGCCCCTGATGTCCCGTCTCATGACCCCAAGGGGAAAATTGCTAATACAGTTAAATCCCTTCATTTTACAGGAGAGGAAACTGAGGCCTGGGGAGGGGACACAGGAGGTTACATAGTCCATTAGTGGCTGAGACGAGATGAGAAGGCCAATGCAAAGGAAAGGTGGCACTGGGCAATTAGTGGCTCCAGGCAGGCCAGCCTGGGCCCTCACTCACTTCACCCCATGGGTGGGGAGTCAGGCGCTCTGTGCTGTGCCATGCGGGCACCCCCCAGGCTGACCCGCTCCTGTGGCGGCCTCCCACACACCGCACCACCGTCCCTCTGCCTGGTTTGTTTTCCCACAGCCCTTTCACAAAGGCTCTGTCCCTCACAGACTCGCTCTGTCACCTTCTCTCTGTCCTGTCCCCTCTACCTGGTACCCTCAGCTGTGCCCGAGTTGAGCAGTGCTGCTCTTTCCTGCCATCACCCAATCTTGGTCTCTTGACTTTGGGTCCAAGTCTCCCTTCAGAGACCCAAAGGAGAAAACTCCATGCACAGCGCCATCAGGGCAGAGGCTGGTGTCCCCCACCGGTAGTGACCTGTGCTGGTCACCCACAGGAGAACAAGAGCCAGGCAGACAGCACGTGGGGATGGCAAAGTTTAGTCACATCTAAACTTCAGGTCAAGGGCATATTTGGAGGAAAGATGGCGACCACTGGGTTGAAGGCCACGTGATAGTCAATACTCCCCAGCAGCAAAGCACTGGGTGGGCAGACAGACTTATCTTGGCTCAGGCTCACCTTTGTCTACCCTGTATTCTCGGGAAATGTTTGTGGAATTGAGCATGGTGTGCGGGTTTTGATAGGGTCCACATCTTTCCTCAAAGCAAAGGAGAGTGTTCTATTCAACACTCTATAATTTAGTTCCTTGGAGGAATCGTGTCTCAGAGGGCTCCCCCAGCTGGCCACATCAGTATCTGCATGTGGGGTCCAGTGGGGGTCCAAAGGTAAGAGGCGGGAAGAGCTGGCCCCTCCCTGGCCGTCAGCACACAACTCTCAGGCCCCATTGAAGGGGCTGCTTTGGTCTAGATGTCAGAGCTCCAGAACTGTGGCCTCTCGCACTGAGCAAGGAACATGGAAGACTCAAGAGACCTCGCTCTCTTCATGTAAATGAAAAGCAGACCCACCCCTAGTCCATGAGGTCAACTTTGTGAAAATGAAGAGACATGTTTACCTCAAGACACTGTACTGTCCACCACCATAAAATTGCAAAAAAGTCATCTACAATGACCAGGAGTTTGAGACACGTTGGTACTGTGCCATGAACTTGAACAGCTGTAAGCAGTGGCCCCATGACACACGGACCACCGAAAAGGGAAAAGGTTCATTCTCTGTGTTTATAAGGCTTCTAGCTTTAATGACGTAGAATAGAAGCTATAGTCAGATTTGGTCTGCAAACAGGAAGAACTTTCTATCCACCAGAGCTGTCCAAAAAGCTGAATGTGCTGTTGGGCTCTTGGGAGGTAGTACGTTCTCCGTCACTGGTGGAATTTAAACACGGGCTGAAAAACCACTTTAGATGGGAGTGGAGAGTGTTGGACTTAACATTCTGAAATTTTTGGCTCTGTAAGAACTCTGCCAGCAGCTTCTCCCACTTTGGTGAGTCCATGATGGGACCCTGGAGCATGCCTGTCCCTGGGCTCCTGCGTCCATCTTGCGGTGTCTGGTCAGCCTCTGGCTGTGCAGCAGGGTGAGATGTAGTAGCTGAGCCTCTCTGCAAAGAGCAAGTTAGGTTTTAATAACACCCCTGTTAGTATCTGATTTAATTTCACATGGGGGTTGTGCTTTGATGGAATTTGTCAGATCCCAGCTGGCTTTAGAAAGCAGTGTGGCCAAGAAACACCAGGCTCATGTCCACAGGCAAGCTGCTCCTGTTGTTGGCCTTGCTGGAGACAGTGCATGGCGAGCGCTTTGCTGGAGCAGAAGGTGCCCAGGCCACAGTCCCCAATGGGTGGCCGAGGAGGTGGCCATCAAACAGCACAGGCTCTGCTCGTCTCCCCAAAGCAGGTGCCGTGACAGCCAATGGGCCCGCGGAAATGCCTCTTCAAAGCTGGCTTGGATTTGCCCAGCAAGGCGAGCTGAGCCCATCCATCAGCTGTCCTGTCGCCTGCCAGTGAGGGTCTCCACTGGGCTTGCCCTGTCAGCTGGATTGGAAGCGTCAAATACAGGCCAACAGGGCTGGGGTTTGGGGGAGGCCCTTGGAGGAGCCGTCTGTGCCACGGTGATGGATGACGCCAACAGGGATGGCATTCCAGAGATTTTTATTCCGTTCCGCACATCTGGCAAGCTCCTTAACCAGAGCAGCTGCAGAGGCCCCGTCACACAAACTCGGAGCTCTTTCCGAGAGACCCTGGGTACAGACCACAGTAATCCCAGTCGAGGGACTTGGAGCATGTGCTAGAAAAGATTTCTCAATGTGGGTTACTTCCTGGAAGCTAAACCCTGTGGAGTTTCATGAAACACAAACCCACAAGAGGCTCCTGGGCGGGTTGAAAAGCGAACCAGACTTGGAGTTAGGTAGACCTAGGCTCGGATTTGACCTCTTCCTCTTTTTCCTCTTCTGTGAAATAGGAATAGTAATACTTATGCCATGGGGTTTCTATAGATTTAAATAAGATTATGTGCAACCACATTTATTTTGTGTAGTGTCCAATACATAGAAAACAGATAGTAACCAATCATTGGGAAGGTTTGAATTAGCTCAGGATACTTTCGTAATCCTTCCTGGTAAATTCTAGAAGCAGACTCTGATAAATAGGCAAATCCACAGGGATTTCTTTTTATACCTCATATAAAATGCTTCTCACAGGCGTTCCCATCTTCACCCAAAGCCTTCTCCTTTTCTACTGCCTAGAAAAAGTCTCCAATAATCTGTATTTGAACCTGAAGTGTTTTCTAACAATCCAGCAATGGAACCAAATTTTGTGTCCGGCTGTGATCCTTCTCTTTGCAGGAAAGCACTTGGACAAGCTTCTAGACTCTTACAAGAGCTCATCAGGCATTTTCTTCACCAAATACTTATGACCCAAACCTCATGTAGTTTCTCTCCCACATTCCCTGTTTACTCTGTTCTAAATAGATACCAACTTTGCCAGCCGAGCTAGGAGCCTGCTGTGTGCACGCCAGTCAGAACGAAAGGGGGCCCCACCACAGAAGGAAAAACTCACTTGTCAAATGCAAACATTAACTTCTTGGAGAGCTCTGTGTTGGGCACTGAGGGGTAGAAAGAGGAACAGACATGGCCCTTGCTTTTAAGACACCAACACTCTAGTTAGGGGAAACAATCAGATAGACGAACTTAAAAAATAACCGCAAGAGAGAGGTGCCATCTGGCCCACTGAGGAACGCCGTAGTATCCAAAATTCTTATCCCACTAGCAACTCAGTTATCAATCAAGGCCCATGTGTTTATTTATTACTGCATAATATCCTACCCCAAACTTAGTGGCTTCAACCATCAATCAGGTATTAATTCTTATTCTTAATTATTTGGGTTGGCAATTTAGACTGGGTTCAGTGGGGCAGTTCTTACAGCCTGGACCAAGCTCAGCTGATGTTGGCTGGGCCTCCTTACCTGTCTGCAGTCCGCTAGTAGATTGGCTGGGCTCTCTTATGTCTGAGGCCTTGACCAGAACTACCAGGCCTCCTGCTGCTATACACTTTCTCTGATCCTCCATAGAATAGGCCAGACCTGTTCATATGACAGTCACTGGGGTCTGAGAGAGTGGGGGGGGGGGGAAGTGCATAAGACTTCTTGAGACCCAGCTTGGAGCTAGCACACTGTCCTTCTAACACATGCTGTTGGTCAAAGCAAGTCCCAAGACCAGTCCAGACCCAAGGGGCAGGGAAATCAACTCTGCCTCTTGGTAAAAGGAACTGCAAAGTCACACTGCAAAAGATGTGCCTACAGGGAGGGGTGGAGATTTGGGGCCATTCTTCCCCCATCAGATTGGCTCATACAAGGCTAAAATGCCAGTGTGGAACTTGAAGACTTGACCTCAACTTGGCCACATCCAGCTCCCCTGACTTTCCATTACCCTTTTATCTCCTTTCTTGGCTGACTTTCTTCCTCTACCCACCCTGTTCTTGAAGTCCCTGTGAGTGGTGGCCACTCTCCATTATTCCCAAAGCCTCCCCGAACCTGGTATCATAGTAGGCCCATCATAGGGGCACAACACACTTTTCTCATGTAGACAATGGGATTAAGTACCAACAGAATAGAAAAGACAACATCAACTTTAAGTTTGGAGGCAGAGAGACCGGGCCAGGTGATGCTTCTATACAGCGCTCTGAAAGACTATTGCAGCCGCCCCCAGTGTAAAGGATCTCGGTGCCTTTCCTTGCACAGAACTCCAACGGGATGGCTTCAGGTGACCTGGGGCCACTGAACCTCTACCGCTTCTATGCTTCTCAACCAAGGGCCCTGGGCCCTGGGGAGGAGCAGGGACTTTTTGCCTTATTTAGTAGAAGTGTTTTATCCCCTCTTTACCGTCACTGAGGGATGAGCAGACCTTGTTAACAAAGCCAGATTCCAGTAAAAATCCTCAAGCAGACATTACACCCATCCCCCACCACCTAGAAAAGTCACACGATTCCATTTATGTAAAAACCTTTCCTGTTTCCAAATATCTGCAAAGGGAATGAGTCTTAATGCCGTAGCTGAGATTAGCCGTCTGACCTTGAACCTGTCAGAGGGCTGGGAGAAATTACAGCAGTGCTCTGACCGCACTTATCTGTAAACACCTGTTTGGAAAAACAAAAACAAATTCTCTAAAGAAAAGAGAAATAAATAAATGATGTAATCATCTCATTACCAACCCATTGTCTCTCCCAAATGTCAGTTTGAAATCTTTCATGTCAAACTCAGAAAAACGTTTTTTTCCCCTCACTTTCTCACTCTCTTTCTCTGCTTTATCAGGCTAGATGGAAAGAAACTTTATTTGCTCTGGGAAGACAATGGCCTTATCTTCAACCTAGATCCTCATCCCTGGAAAGGTGGCCTCCTCTGGGAGCATTTTCATAGCCGGGAAAAGGAGCTCGGGAGAAATAATGAGCAAGCAAGGGGAGGCTTGACTTGACACTGTGATAAATCTGTGATAAATGAGGTGAAACTTTGGCAAGGAACCAGAGTTGGCGTATTCAAAAAGGAAATAAAAAGATAGTTCCGTTTTAATGGGAAATATAAAACAGCCATTGTGCAAAAGTCGATTTTTCAAAAGCTGAAGAGATAAAGACTATAAGGGAATGGCTGAGAGAGACTGAGATAATGTGGTTGATAATCAGGCTTAGGTAAAGTGGGAGTGCCTTTTCAAGTCGCGAATCTGCATTTGCTCCCATTTGCTCCCGCCTCATTATCATATGCATCTCGGGACAGCTTCCTTATAGCTTCAGCCTGCCGCCTTGCCATATTCCTGCCAGCTGGAGGGAGCAGAGTCAACCCAACTTTCTTCAAACCCCAAACTTCTCTCGATGAGCCACAGGAGCTGCCTGCATCGCCCAAGGTCCCAGACAGCAAAGAGCCCGAGGCCAGCCTTATCAGGCTTTATCAGGCTAGATGGAAAGAAACTTTACACACACTTGCTCTTCCCAATGGCCCAGCCCAGTGTGAGGTTTGCACCTATGGACAATGTCATATACTACCCTGTCTTTGGGCAAAATCCATGAATCTTCTCAAGGTTGTCCTTGGGTCGATCCCAATTAGCAGGCTGGGTATGCAATGAGGATGGTTGGACCCTTTTCCCAAGGGTAAGGGGGGAATTATCTGAGGCACGGTAAGAGGTCAATTGAAGCAGCTAAGCTAGTGAAGTTTAGGGGTTATATGGACTTAAACTGCCTTAGTTCCTATCCTGCCATTTACCTAGCTCTGCGACTTTGGGCCGGTAACCACCTCGTTCAGCCACAGGGTTCTCAATGGAAAGTAGAGATAATAATATACCTCCTAGATTATAAAGATGCAATGAAATGGCTCACATAAAATGCTTAGCACAGGGCCTAATCACAGCAAAGACTCAACACATACTAGCTGTTAGGATGGTTCTCTACATACAACTTGGGACTAGTCAGATGCCATCACCAAGATCAAAGTGACCAATTTCTTTGACTTCACAAGATAAGATGACTGACTAATTAAGGCCCAAGAAGAAAGCTTATTCACAGAAGCACCCAGCAAGGCTCTCAGGTGCTGCTGGATCTGACCTTGGGCATGACTTTTATAGGGCCTCGGAGACCTTCAAGACCCCAGTCATCTTCCTCCTGTTTACAGATAAGCAAACCAAGGCACCAAGAATACAAGTAGCTTGTCCAAGGTCAGAGTGGAAAGTGAGAACTTGAATTCTCCCCATTTCCAATCAGGGGCTCTGGACCCTGCCAGATGCCAACATGCCTTGCTGGGTCCTAACACACCCCAAATGAAAACTTGAGACGCCTAATACCTTTTGTCCATCCCATCAGTGAAGGAGCTGGAAAGACACATGAATCCTCCTTCAGGACTTAGAAATGTTTAGGTCTAATGATTAGGGTTTTTTTCCCTGTCTTCTTCCCACTTCTGTAGATTGGACCCCTGACTACTATGAGAGTAGCTACGAGTATTACAACCAAGAAGAAAACAGCAGTGATACCCTTGCCTACCAGGAGAATCCTGACTGGTACTACACAGAGGAGGGTAGGTACCAAGGCTGTTCGGGGGACCCTCCTGGGAGAAGGGCAGCATGCTTAGAAGAGGGTTTATGTGTGACTATATATGCAAGCATCTCTCTCTCCTCCTCTCTGACCGGCATCACAAAATGGGTATCAGATAAATGACTCAGAATGGTGTGGTTTTTTTTTTCCCAGCTAGAATCATACACTAGGAGGACTGGGGAGTTTCCTAGAGATTATCTGTCCCACTGTCAAATAACAGATGGAGCAAGTGAGGCCAGGAGTGGAGTTAACTTAGCCAAGGTCATACAGCACGTTAGTGTACCTTCATCAGGTCTCCCAACACCGTGAGTGAAAGTCATGCTCAAAATCACTTCCTAGCTTTGATTACAGGTAGATCCTAATTATGCAGAAGAGGCTGGCATTAGCATTAGGCACCAGACTGTAGCATTCACAAATTTGGCGTTGAGATTTTTGTTCCACCTGTGCTGTGTTTTTCTTTCTCTATATACTCTTCCGAAGCTTTGTACAGTTGTTGGTGCATGCGTGCCTGTGTGTGTGCACTCACACGTGCACTTCTACAGTTGTTTTTGTGTTTATGGCTTCTTAACCCAAGCAATGGGACAGAAGGGAAAATGAGAAGCTGGGCCCAAGTAAAACCATGTGACTAAGCCAGGAGAAGGCATGGAAAGCGCTCAGCAGCTGGAATAAAAACGGTGTAACAGTGCGAAGTGGCCTGGAAGGCAGGGCCAAGATACAGGGCACCAGGGGAACATCAGAAGGGACCATCAAAACAAGAGCTGGGCCCAGGGATTCTAGTTCCTGAACCAAAGAACAATGTGTGTGAACAGAAGGATAAAGAATTCCCCAAGGGAAGATCCATTCAGACAGCCATGAAAAGCCAAAGGCACAGATGAAATATGACAAAATCTAACTGAACAAGTAGTTGAAGAAAGATGAAGGCCACTGGGTCATTTCCTCCTCGCCGCCAATTCTTCAGTCACCCTCTTGCCTTTGGTCTTCTTTCCTGATGTTCAGAAAGCTTGTGTTTCATTAGGGGTGGGTTTTCTTTCCCCACTTCTGACCTCCACCCCTGGGCACTGGGAGTAGGGGAGGTCTTCAGGCTTATGAAATGCCTTCAGCATCAGAGGCAGACCCCGTGGCACTCCCAGCGAGACGGGGAGGAGAAAAACACTGATGGTGGAAAAGGGGAGTTTCTCAATGAGAAACTCAATGAGATTCCTTCTCGCTGGTCCTCTTGCTAACCTGAATCCTTCTCTCTGGTCGTGCGACTGCAGTCTTCCTTGCTCTTTAAGGGCGGCCCGTGTTTCTCCCTTTCCCCAGTCACTGGCTATGCAGTTGCTCTCACATGCGGGACAGGAGGCTGAAGGCTGATGACCACGTAGGGGGCTTCTCACCTGCTGTTCACTGCACATTGACCTCTGCCCACATATCATAGATCCCTGCCTGTCCAACCCCTGTGAACATGACGGGGAGTGCCTTGTCAGTGGGGACACCTTCACGTGCAGCTGTCCAGCCCCTTTCTCTGGACACAGGTGTCAGAATGGTAAGTGCATTTTTCCTGGATTCACTCTTCCTTCTGGGTTGAACAAGAGGCTGTTTATTCTCCAGGTGTAGGGGGTAAAGAAGGGCTGAATGATTTCGTGGAAAGGATTATATCCATAAGTACTGCATCATCCAAAATGGACTCCTCAGCATGGTAACAAGCAGCATCTCATTCAATCCTCACCCATGCATTTTGGATAGGACTAGGATACCCACTGTACAGATGAGAACACTGAGGCTGAGAGGAGATAAGAGCTGGACCCTGACTGAGGTGTATTCTCAACTCAGGACTTTTTGTTGCTTAGAGTGCTTATACTAAATACAACAGAGAAATTCTGCTCTCAAATGAGACAGCAGGAAGAATCTGAAGGCATGTAAGGCTTAACCCAGCTAGAGGAAGGGAGCCCAGAGATCCAAGGGATTTGCTCATAATCACACAGCTAGTTAGGAGAAAAGAAGAAATCAAAGCTCCGGGGCCTGGCTCCCATCCCCATGTTCTTTCTCCTTACCACCCTCACTTACAGAGACTCTGATAAAAAACTATTTCTGCCTTTAGTGACCTCTTATGGGCATAACCTGAAGCTATGGGATAACATATTGAGACTAGAACTCTTAAAGGCTAATTGCACCCCTAGAGAGAACCTGGATTCTGTTCCATCTGGCAACCATTTAACTGCGGAGAGGGGGTGCCCATGAGGATCTTTATCTATGGTTTCATGGTTGTCTTCTTTCCTTTGTGCCCTATTCCTTCCTTCCTTCCATTTTCAATACTATAAGTTCTTTGATAAATGTTTCAGGGTGGTTTGGGGTAGCAGGCATAAACATAGTATCTGGGTCTATCCCTCAACTTCCCAAAAGAATGACAAAATTGTAAATGGAATCTAAAATCACCTCGAAAGTAGAGAAATGAAAATTGCAGCTCTGTTTGTTGAAGGTGTAAAAATTATCAAGTTTTTTTAAAAAATAAAGATAGAATAATAAAGAACATGAGCCGTGGAAGGAACTGGGGTGCAATCATCCATGATCTAAGGACTTATTAAAAAAAAAAACACTTTTTGTCTGGGATGTTTCAGGACCACAGACAAGGGCATGCTATCAGTCACCCCTCACCGGCACCCCCAAACGTTGTACTCCCCCAGTAAGTAAGTTGTGTCCCAAAACCCTGCCCGTGCTTCTCCATGGATCTCTTACAGTGCAAAACAAGTGCAAAAACCAACTGTGTGGCCGGGGCGAATGTCTCATCACCCAGAGTCCTCCCTACTACCGCTGTGTCTGCAAACACCCTTACACGGGCCTAGATTGCTCCACAGGTAAGTGCTGGAGGCTCCCTTCTAGCCTAGGTTTTCTCCATCTGGTTTGTGCTTGGGATGTCTGCAAACTATTGCATGGAAGTCCAGATACCTCTCCATGTTTCAGTGTCATCCAAGATGGTGCTTTTAACTGGGACATTTTTAAAATGCACCATACTGGTCACCTGGGTGGCTTAGTCAGCTAAGCATCCAACTCTGGGTTTCAGCTCAGGTCATGATCTCACAGCTTGGTTCATGAGATCAAGCCCAGCATCTGGCTCCTGTACTGACAGTGCAGAGCTGCTTGGAATTCTCTCTCTCCCTCTCCCTCTGCCCTTCCCGTGCCTACCCTTCTAAACAAACAAACAAACTTTAAAATGTACCATGCCTGGACTGCCTGGGTGGCTCAGCCAGTTACGCATCTGACTTTGGCTCAGGTCATGATCTCATGGTCCCTGAATTCGAGACTTGCACTGGGCTCTGTGCTGACAGCTTAGAGCCTGGATTGGAGCCTGCTTGGGATTCTCTCTCTCCTTCTCTCTCTGCCCCTGCCCTGCTCATGCTCTGTCTCTCTCTCTCTCTCTCTCTCTCTCTCTCTCTCTCTCTCAAAAATAAATAAACATTAAAAATAAAATTTAAATTTACCATTTCTAAAAAGTCCAGTGGGAATTAACTAACCCACCCAAAAAGAATCATCTTGAAATTCACTTTCTCCAGGAAGTAAGCCCTGGTCTATTCCTGGAATGGGCCACATAGGGATTAAATCTGTATTTAGTCACTGTTATGAATCAGGCATTGTCCCAAGAGATTTACATTTTTTCTTACATTCTTCCCAAAATACCACAAGTCAGAGCTTTACAGATTAAGGGACTGTAGTTCAGAGAAGTTAACTAACTTGTTCATGGCCACACAGCCATCAAGGGCAGAGCCAAGTTTCAACCTAGCTCAGACTGGCCCCAAATTCCTGCTCAGCCCTCCTATTCCTTACTGAGGGACCCATCTACTTCCACACTCTTTTTGGCCATGGCCTCCATCGTATTGCCTCATCCACATTTGTTTATGTCCTGAAGGTTTGTGTGTACATTTACGAGAGTGTCAGTGAGTCTGTCTTTCTCCTTTGGTAACCCATCTTTTGTGAAAGGATGGGCACCAGAAGAGTGCCATCAGTATCGCCTCGTTATCTCAGATGTAGCTGCAACTCCTTCTGAAGAACCTTCCTGGCCCCACTTCCTGTGTTCACAGTGGTTCCTGTGTGCAGACCAAATCCCTGCCAAAATGGTGGCATCTGCTCCCGGCATAAGCGGAGAACCAAGTTCACCTGCACCTGCCCTGATCAGTTCAAGGGAAAATTTTGTGAAATAGGTATGGATCTCTACCGCCACTCCATCAGAAACTCAGGGCCATGGTGAAGGCCTTAGAACCCTTTTCTGCTTGGGTTTTGTTACCGGAATGGGGGTCATGTCAAGATGTCCAAACTCTACTACCGCCTCAGCCTTCCAACCTAAGGGTGTAGGGTGCACCTGGATCTGGGTAAATAAAGTCATAAACTGGGATAGAGTGCAGGTGAATCAAGCACTCCTGGACATCCTTGAGCCTCAACCTACAGGTTGCCACCAGTACTCGTGTGAGAACTAAGTTCCAGCTCCCTACAACCACTATATTTCATGTTTTTAAGCTAGGTTGAATGTGGAATCTACAAGCCACTTTCTTTCTGGAATTCATGATGGACTCTCAGGGTGATCAGTATTCAGGCCCAATCTGTTCCCCACTTGATACCTTTGCCAAGTTGTGGAGCAGTGTGCCGATTGCTGTCAGTTCTCACGCCCCTGCCGCCTCTCTCCAAGGTCCTGATGACTGCTATGTTGGTGATGGCTACTCTTACCGAGGAAAAGTGAGTAAGACAGTCAACCAACACTCATGCCTCTACTGGAACTCCCACCTCCTCTTGCATGAGAATTACAACATGTTTATGGAAGACGCTGAGACCCATGGGATTGGGGAGCACAACTTTTGCAGGTAAAATTCACCTTCTTCCCCATAATCAGTCTTGAACACATGTTAGGATCATGGTTTGTTTGTCCCTTTCCCTTGCCTTTAGTATTCCTGGGCCAGCTTAGAAATTTGGAATTGGAACATTGAAACTCATCAGTTTTCCTTCTAGGAAGATTTTCCTACTCAGGATAGCCTAGGTTGTGCTGTTATAACAAATTCCTTCCAAATCCCAGTGGCTTGAAAACCTCAGAGTTTATTCTTCACTGTGGCTGCATGTATCATATGGGCTGGGGAATAAGGGTGAAGAGATTCTTAGCTCCACAAAATTACTCAGATGTCTAGGAAAGGCAAGGAGAGGCTCAAAAATGAAGCATGAGGTTTTTAATACTTCAGCCTAGAAGTGACACATCATCTCTGCAACATGTATATTGTTGGCCAGAAATAGTCACGTAATCATACATAACTGCATGGGGGAAATGTAGAGAATAAAATGGGATGTCCAGTGGGCATTACAGTCACAAGGACATTCAGGTTTTTCCAAGTAAGGATAATGCCATTTCAATCCCTGGTGATGATTAGTTACCTTCTTCCCCTTCTGCTGCCTCCAGACTGCTCTGTTGGCTTCCTCCATGCTCTCACCAAGGCCAAGGACACATATAACCTGAATATAAGGAGCAGAAATTTTTTGTATGGTTTTAAATTGGTTCCAGGAACCTGGGTGGCTCAGTTGGTTGAGCATCTGGATTCAGCTCAGGTCATGATCTTGTGGTTCGTGGGTTCAAGCCCCGTGTCAGGCTTTGTGCTGAGAGCTAGCTCAGAGCCTGGAGCTTGACTTCAGATTCTGACCCTCCCCTGCTCACACTGTCTCTCTCTGTTTCTCAAAAATAAATAAAAAACATTAAAAAAAATTTAAATTGGTTCCCTTAAGGCAGAGGACTTCCCCCATACAAAGCACAGGTTACCTCCTACCATCACTCACTTTGAGCTGTTCCCCTCATGGAGGCATCTTCCCAGGGATGTCCATGGCAGCCTTCCTCAGAGAATTCCCACACATTCAATTTGGAACTTTAAACAGAGGAGTCCTTCTCTCACCAGGTGTCTATGGCTACTTCACTTTCCTGACAAAGGTCAATCTTCAACAGGGATCTCATTTCTTTTCCTACAAAGAATTTGATATGTCCTATGGATCTGGCACAGGGCTTGTTAACTACTTCTTGGTCATTGGGATTCTTCTCTGAAAGTTAAGGTTTTGCCCAAAATATTTCTCTGCCAGGGTTTGATATCCTGTTGGAGGAATGGATTGAAATGTGATCGCAGAGGGAGCAAGGAACCTGGTATTCACTTACCCAAAGGACTTTTAATGAGGTCCAGTGGGTTCACCAAGCCTTGACCCTGGGTTATTTTGTGTTTTCATTTTAGAAACCCAGATGGAGATCAAAAGCCCTGGTGTTTCATTAAAGTAAACAATGCAAAGGTGAAATGGGAGTACTGTGACATCCCAGCTTGCTCAGCCCTAGGTAAGACCATGGCCATCCAGAGCCCCAGTCATGGTGAGAGCGCAGATTGCTGGACAGATATTCCTGGCATCCTATCTCTCCCACCCCCTCCATCCACTACACCTGGTTTTACCAATTGCTATCCCAGTGGAAACCCAGAGGCCCAACCCTTCGCTCTCCTTCCAGGATGCTTAGCAAGCCTGGATAACCTTGTAAACTGAGGCCAGTGATCCAACTATAAACTCAACATTTCCTGATTCCCAGTCAGTGCACTCTGCAAATGTGTGGATCACTTGCTATGTGTCAGGCTCTGTGCCAGGTCTTCAGTGTTCTGTGGTGAGCAAACATTGGCAGAGACTCCATACACTTTCAGGATGCAACATGGACAGAATTCCAGCCTCACAATCTTCCTGGCAGGCTTCTCTGGACTACCTCTCTACACACGTCTGGAACATTTCACCCTCCCACCCTGATCAATGGGACTATCTCTCTTGATAGTTTCAATTCTGTGTCTTTGCTCTCATGGTCAGGTCTGTCTCGAATACTCCATGCTCTATCTGATTTTTTCCATATCCAACATTCTTTAAACATCAACTCAACTAACCCTTCCTCTGGGAAGTCCTCCATGACCCTACCAAGTGAAGTGTTATCTCTACCTCCTCACAAGCCCCATGGAATGGAAAGGGCCCCACCCATACAATGCTTACTGTTCTCTCCTTTGTATGACAATTATTTGTGCAAATGTCCTATGTCCCTCACTCTATTTCAATCTGCATATCTTCTTACACATCACAAGAGCCTCCAAAATATATGTGTACATTATGAATAGTTAAGTATATACCCAGTGATGGATTTATATATTTACACACACAGTTTTGTATACATATAAAAATAAGAAGCAACACCATCATTGCTAATTATATAGACTTGCTTTATATCTATCAATGTATTCACCATATAATAATTGTGCACCTATTATTGTGCCCACCTTGTATGCATCAGTGCAGTCTCTTAGCTCTGGAACTTGCTAAGCTGCTGAACTTGGAGCCATATCTCTGACAAGTTCCTTCTGAGGCCCTGGAGAGAAAGTGAGTAGCGTGATTTGTCTTTCTTGCATCCCACAGATATTACTGACCCAGAGGGAAGCCCCACAGAGCCTCTGACCAAGCTTCCAGGGTTTGACTCATGCGGGAAGCCCGAGATGGCAGAGAAGAAGGTCAAGAGAATCTACGGAGGCTTCAAGAGCACGGCGGGCAAGCACCCATGGCAGGCATCCCTACAGACCACATTGTCATTGACCGTCTCCATGCCCCAAGGCCACTTCTGTGGGGGAGCACTGATCCACCCCTGCTGGGTGCTAACTGCTGCCCACTGCACTGAGTAGGTGCCTGCTGAAAACAGAGGCCGGGTGACTCGAGTCTCTGGGGGTGTTCTCTCTTTCCCATCTGAGCAGCATCTTGGTGACTCAGGATCAGAGAGTCTATTCTAGCTCTAAGGGCAAAAGAATGGCTCCTTAAAACCAGATGGAAAAGAACTACCATGGGCATTACATGTGTTACGACAGTTAATCCTCAAAACTATCTACTGAGGGAAAACAGGGATTTTTACTTTGATTAGTTGTGGTCTACTTAATGCTGAGTACAGGTCTTCATATAAAACAGGTGCTTAGTAAATATCTGTGCAGTGAAAAAGTTGATTATTAATCTCATTTCATAAATAAGGACCCTGGGTCTTGGGAAGATTTAGCACATTGCCTAAAGTCATGTGGAAAGTGAAGAGGTAAATGGGATATGAACCCAGATTTACCTGTCGAGCCTTGCCCTGAATAGAAAAATATAACATGCTCCCATCTGATGCCATTACCACGAACCTCCTCATGTCTTCAGCCAGGACTCCTGTGTGACTTAGAGAAGCCAGAACCTACTGAGGAGCCTGAATTATCACCGTCTCCCCTAAGTTCCCCAAGTTCGTGGTCAGAGCTGAACCATGGTCCCATATAGCCCAGATTCTGGTGGCAACCTTGAAGGTCTTCCAATCCACCCTGTCATTAAACAGTTTCTTCTGGGATTCCAGGAGATGTTCCCAAACATACAAACATTAGCCTGTACAAAGAATAGTTGTTCAAGAAGTCAGTTGGTTGCTGTTTAGCAAACCCCAGGGCAATGGAAGGTCTCCCAGGAAATATGAGATAAACGTTGTAGCTTACATTTGTAGACAGGTCCATTAATCAAGCAGCTTCCTCACATTCTCTTCTTTGGGCCCACAGCAGAGTTCCACAAGCAAGAAGACAGTTACAGATAAGGATAACAAAGTTGCAGAAGGTCAGGCCATTTGTTCACGGTCACACAGCTCACCAGGAGCAGAGCCACAGCTTGGTTTCAGTATCTCACTTTCTTACCTTCCTTGGCAGCATAAAAACCAAACATCTAAAAGTGGTGTTAGGGGACCAAGACCTGAAGAAGACAGAATTCCATGAGCAGAGATTTGGCGTGGAGAAGATTTTCAAGTACAGCCACTATAATGAAAAAGATGAGATTCCCCACAATGATATTGGTAAGTCTCTTCTATGGTGGATCTCCCATGGGTCTTGTCCTGGGTGGATTTCACTACTGATGGAAAGCTGAGGTTTGGTTCTAGAAGGTGTTCTTTTCTTTTTGGTCCCTCACAGAATCCGTAAGAAAGAGAATTTATTCCAGAGCCTTTTAGGCCTAAAGGTCTGTGTTAGTGTTACAGATAAATGAGGGGAAGAGAAACTAGCAACACTGTGTTGTGGAAAAAGCTCAGCCTTGAATCCCAGCTCTCTCACTTACTAGCTGGCTTCACCTCCCCAAGCTTCTGCTCCTCATCTGTAAAATGGGTACACTGGTGTACAATGCTCAACTTCCAATGTGTTAAGTGGCATGATGTGCATGTGTCCCCGCATACATCTGGCACCTGGGAGGTGCTCAGGTGTGGAGGCAATAATGTTAAGCTACTGGCTATTCAGTGGGTGCATTCTCCATTCCTGGGAACTGTCACTCTCTTTCCTCACTATCTTTCCCCCATCTCTTGAAGCAGCCTATTCTTTAAAAATGGATTAGAAATGATTTCAAACTCAACTATTATTTTTTGATGTTACTCTCATCCTGAAGTGTTACTCCTCCCCAGGTGGAAGTTAAGAGAGCTCAGTGACTGAGGAGGAAGGCATTAGTTTCTTGGGCATTGGAAGTGGGGTTTTGCCACGTCTACCTTCCCATCAATTTGAAGCTAGTGTTCTTTTGGCAGAGAGGACCTCGTCACTCATTTCCTCTGTCTCTCCCTACCTAGCTCTGCTCAAGCTAAAGCCAGTAGATGGTCACTGTGCTCTGGAGTCCAAATATGTGAAGACCGTATGTTTGCCTGATAGCACCTTCCCCTCTGGGACTGAGTGCCACATCTCTGGTTGGGGTGTGACAGAAACAGGTGAGTCTGGCCAGGCATTCTCCTGAGACTCAGGGAAGTTTCATCAACCAGAGAAGAAAGGGTCAAACTCAACTACCCTTCTGAACTTGACATTAGTATTCCATTGAAAATGTATTGCCAAAAATAAGAGATTGCCTCCTCACTAAAGGTCTAGTTAAATCTTATCAGTATTTTTTATCACTGCTAGCATTTTATGGGATCCTTGACTTCCATCAAGCATTGATCCTGTATCCATGGAGATCTTCCTCCCTTCCCTAGGCAGATTGGAAAGAGGATAGATCATAAAGAAGATGGGTTTAGCGTAAGACAGACTTGTGTTAGGTACTTGTCTTTGTCACTTGGACAGTTGGGTTTTAGATTCTCCATAACCATGCTTGCCTCCTAGGTTTGGGATCATAATAATAGGAGCTAATAGAATTCTATGGGGATATTCACTAAGTTGGGCCCTCAAGGGCAGGGTCCACTCTTATTCATCTATTTCTCCTATATCGCCCTGCTCAGGGCTCACTGCGTTGTAGGCATTCTATACATTTTCTTTTCTTTTTTTATTTTTTAATAGTTTATTTATTTTTGAGACAGAGAGAGACAGAGCAAAAGTGGAGAAAGGACAGAGAGAGAGGGAGACAGGTTTCAGAATCTGAAAAAGGTTCTAGGCTCTGAGCTGTCAGCACAGAACCCGACTCAGGGCTCCAACCCACGAACCATGAGAACATGACCTGAGCTGAAGTCAACTGCTTAACTGACTGGGCCACCCATGCACCCCTACATTTTCTTAAATCAAGCTATTGAATGGTCTCTAGGATGTGGTCTTGTCTAAAAAAGTAACCACAAGATTAATTTTCTTATATACTGACAAGATTATATTCTCTAACATATGAAATTCCGAAGTGTATTTCAAGTCTTTCTCAAATACTCAAAATAGATTTCTCTTCCCTCCAAAAATTGTCCTTAATAATGGAAAGCAAGAAACACTTTAAATAGACTGGTATTCATGAAGAAAACGTAGTGTAATACACAACTGTGTCAGAAGGTTTTTGGGAATGAAGATTTCTGGTTTCAGATTTGGGGTAGCCAGAGACTGCTCTTTTTGAGGATCTTCATTGTCCTGCACCTAAACCTTTCGATATCTCTGTGCTGATCAGAGCAGACTGAGCAGAACAGAGGATCCTTAGGAAAAGAAATGTCTGCTCTGGGAAGGTGGTCATCTAGAGGAGTAACTGGGCACCTCATCCTTCATTACGAATCTACCGTGTACCAGTCCTCTGCCAGGAAGTTTTAAAAAGTGGTTTAAGATACTATCCCTGCCCTTCTGATCTGAGGGTCTGGTTGGGCAGACAGCAGAGGGAATAAAGGATCCTGCTGCATTGTGATACACAAAGCAATGAGGATCTGTAAAACCATGGTGAAAGTTGGAAGCAAAGATCCCCATCCTTAAAATGAGGCTTTTCTGCCCATCTCCTGGAGAAACCTTCATTTCTGAGTTCAGAACTGTGGCCCTCTTTTTATCAGTGCTAGCTTCTGATGGAACAGATATCTCCTGGGTCCCCACACTGGCAACCTCTTTTCTCTGCCCCCCAGGGGAAGGGTCCCGCCAGCTCCTGGATGCCAAGGTCAAGCTGATTGCCAATACTTTGTGCAATTCCCGCCGACTCTATGACCACATGATCGACGACAACATGATTTGTGCAGGAAACCTTCAGAAGCCCGGAATAGACTCCTGCCAGGTCAGAGACTCCAAATGGCACTTGGAGAAGGAAATGTGCGCGGGAACATACACTGGGCACAGAGGCCAGACCAAGAGCCTGGGGCTGGGAGGCGGTTTCAGAGGTCCACCCACCATAAAGCTAAGTCACAAGTGGGCATACCTGTCCTCTGGCAAATGATTGAGCACAGCAACTGGCCATTGTGACACTGGTGAGGGAGATGTCATCATCATCATTTTCCAGATGCTTAGAGAAATTATCTTGGCCTATAGCACCTGGGTGGTGAGTGGGAAAAGCAGGGATTTGCTTCACTGCGTTTAAATGTGAAAATGGTGCTTCTGGCCTCCGTAGAGGGCAGCACGTCTGAAAATCCCAATACAGAACTATCCAAAAGACCTGTGGCTAGAAGGAGAAAGATGACAGGTCCAGAGAATTCATGATAATATTAACTAATTATTAGGATTTGTGTGTGTGTGTGTGTGTGTGTGTGTGTGTGTGAGAGAGAGAGAGAGAGGGAGAGAGAGAGAGAGAGAGAGAGAGAGAGAGAGAGAGAGAGAGAGAGAGAGAGAGAGATGGGCAGTGGGGATATAGGCCTAGCAAACTAAGTGACTAAGCAGTTCTTCAGCCAACCTAGGGCCTGCCCGACATTCCCCCTGGTCTAGGACTTTCGGGGACCCCAAGCCACTGCAACTTGTGGCGACCCAGAGGCTGCAGGAGAGGGAGATGGTAGCGGCTCTGTCTACTGGAGCTAAAGTGACCTCAAGCCTTTACCCCCAGTCGGAGCCCAGGCCCCACAGTCCCTCTCTCTCTGTAGCAGTCACATCTCACAGATGTCCTACCTAGACCCTGGAGCACACCCAAATTTAGAATTTTCTGCCTATCATCCTCATGAATCACCCAACTGTCCTGGAAACCCAGCATGGACACCTTCAAACCTCAGCTCCCCCCTTACAAAGAGGCCAAAACTGATCTGCCGGCCTCGAGCCCACTTCAGAATGGGAAATCACAGTCACTCTCTCCAAGATTTGAGGCTCTACTGTGATCCTCTGTCCCTTCCCAAGAGGCCACAGATATGCACCTACTCAAGGGACGGTCATGGGCTGGTGGGTATGATTGTCTGAAGCCATTGGAAGAGGAGTACAGAAATAGATTACTCAGTCCTGAAGGTATTGCCAGGGCTTTGCTTGCGGACTTTGGAAGCAGTCGCAGGATTGAAACCTAGTTCTGTCTTTCACTTTGTGACTTTCATCAGTCACTGAAGTGTTTAGTCAGCCTGGACCACCATAACAAATTACCATAGATGGGTGGCTTATACAACACAAATTTATTTCTCTCAATTCTGGGGGCTGGATGTCCGAGGTCAGGGAGCTGGTGTGGTCAGGTTCTGCCAAGAGTCAATTCCTCGTTGGGTCCTCATGCAGTGAGGTGACACGAGGGACCCCGAAGAGGTCCCTTTTGTAAGGGCACTAATCCTATGTGTGAGCTCTGCACCCAATCTCCTCTCAAAGGCCCCGCCCCCTAATACTACCACATTGGGGAATTAGGCTTCAACATATGAATTTGGGGGGAATGCATTCAGTTCATTACACTGAAATAATTCCCCAGGTGCCTATTCTATAATATGGAAATAGTGTATGCATAAAATCCGAAGGTGTGGCTAAGATTCAAAGAGATAGTTCACTGAAAACCCTATCAGTTGCAGTGTGTATGCAGAGGTGCGTGATGAGGGCTATGTCTTCTCTCTGTGCTCCTCCTGCTAATTTAACTGGGGGCTTGGTATGAACCAGGCAGTGTTCTATGAACTTTACAAACAGTAATCTGTGCAAGAGTCAGGGCCGGGTGGGGGCTGGTCTGTTGCTCCCCATAGTTTACAGTGTAAGAAATTGAGGCCCTGGTGGCTAGCAGTCCATAAGCCTAGCTTGGAACCCAGAAGATCTAACCCCACAGACCATGCTGAACATGTGGGCCTTGCTATTTCTAAGCCCTGCCCTCCCAACCCCTGTGCATGGCTCCTGCAGGTTCTGGAAAGGCTCTAGCCAAACAGGGCACTGCTCCTGACCCAGGCCCCTGCAGAAATGAGAAGCTGAGGGCCACTGAGAACTCACTGTATGACTATGAGTCATGAGCCAGAGTGTGGACATAGGGCACTACGTGACCAAGGCACTGTGGCCCAGCCCTGCGGTACGTCAGCCAAACCCTCCTGGACTCAGGGACATATGTTGGTGTTCACTTCTCTCCCTCCAGAGCTCTGCCGTATAAGGCATGGGGGGGGGGGGTCCCTGCCAGCACCTTCCAGGGAAACCTCCCACCAGGCGACCTCACCCCCTGAGCCCCTGGCATCTCTTCGTGGAAGGTGGGGGCGGTGGGGGGTGTCTCTGATTCACGAAGCTGAACTCCTGTGTCTTTTCCCTTAGGGTGACTCGGGAGGCCCTCTGACCTGTGAGAAGAATGGCACCTACTACGTCTACGGGATAGTGAGCTGGGGCCTGGAATGTGGGAAGAAGCCAGGAGTCTACACCCAAGTTACCAAATTCCTGGATTGGATTACAGCCACCATCCAAAGGGAGACTAGCTTCTGAGGTGTCTTCTTAACCTGAGGGCCCCTTCTCCCTGGCACCTAGACAAGGCAAGGCCTCATGGGCAGCCCTGGGCAGCCCCGGGAGGCCATATAGCCAAGAGTCTGTGCTCTACACAGAAACAATGGCCACCCAGCCTGGCGCATCCTGGGCCAAGAAATGCCAGAATCAATCCAACATTTATTTTGTTTGCTTCCCTTCAAACAATGGTACCTTCTGGAAAAATCGCAGACCGCCTACACCTCGGACATTTGCAAATGTGGGATTAAAGAATGACCAGAGAAACTGGAAATCACCTTTACATCTTTATTCCTCATGCCGGACACCCAAGGCGCACAGGGGAACCGGCCACCCACTTTCAGGATGACACGGAGGAACGAAATTACAACACTCTCCAGAGCTTTCTAAGAGTCGCTGTTTAAGTAAAAGGCGGCTCGGGGGATGGGCTGGCATGTCATGTTTCCGGCTCGCTGGAACTGAACCACATCTCTGGTGGACACGCTTCCCCCCCAGCCACTTCCCCAAGAATCCTGGGTGGACGCTACTCGCTCACAACGGCAGACCCCTCCTCCTTTTGACGTGCAGAATCTCAGTGGCATCTGGGTTCACGTCCCCCCTCTGATTATCTGCGGGCCCCAGGGCCTCTGGTCCTCCCTGCAGAAATCAAACACACCCCCCTGAGTCAGATCGAAGCTCCCGCCCTGCTCCCACACAACGGGCTGCCTAAGATGCCCTTGGAACATTTAAAATGCTCCCCCCCTCCACCCTCCCCAAGAAAAAGGATCCTCGAGGCAAGAAGGAGAAAGAAGCAAAGCCAGTCTCTCATTTAGACGTGGCGGCTTTCTTCTGAACAAAGCAGGGTTCAAAACCCAGCCTGTTGCAGCCAGCGAGTCCCTGACCCCTTCTGCAAATGTAACGAGCAGGCAGTTGCACAGCCTGGGCTGCCGTGGCCCGGGACTGATGTAGCCCCGGCGGGTTTGTCTCCGCAGAACTAATGGCTGTGACTTCAGAGAAAACCCTGCAGGAAGTTTAACCCGGGTGTCATCCGCCTGGTCATCTCAGACCCATGAAATTAGGCGCCTTGCTCAAGCTGCATTTCACACTTCTTTAGAGCCAGCTGACCTCTGGCCAGAAATAAAGTTTGAAAAGAAACGACGAGTTTGCCTTTCCCCACAGCCGTGCAAGCTGGGGTGGGTCTGGAGCTTTTTACTCACGTCAGCCCCCTGGAGACCCAGGCCCCTGGCCTTGGCCAGTTCTGCCGCCCGCCGGGCCATCTCCACTTTGTAGGAGCCGGGAGGGGTCCAGCCAATACCTCTGGTCAGGTTCAGGTCTGATTTGTACTTGACCTTAGGGGAAAGGAGGGAAGAAAGAGGAACAGGTTAGCAGGGTTTAGGGTGATTTGGCCACAAATCCAAGGTCATCAGTAAAGCCGGGACCAAGGGGAGTAAACTCATCTTAAGCAGAAGCTCCCAGGCACTGAGGGCACAATGGGCTGCCAGCTGGGCCTCCATGTTGCCATGCCCTCCATCTTTCCATGTAAGCAATGGGAGGTACAGTGGTGGTGGACGGTGGGGAGAACGGGTTCAAGTCTGAGCTCCTACCTCAACTTGCTCGGTGGCCCTGGGGAAGCCATTTCCCTTCTCTGGACTGCAGCTATGTTCCAGAGAAGGTGCAAGGGCTGAGTCAGGAAACTGCTAAGGCCCCTTGGAAACAGCATGGCATAGCCATCAAGAGCTTGAGCCCTCCCAACAAACCAATTGGGGTTCGGATCCCAGGTCTGGCACTTATTGGCTGTGTGGCCGTGAGTAAGTTACCTAACCTCTCTAAGCCTTCGGTTCCTCATCTGTAAACTGGGGGCAAGGATGGGTTGCTGTGGGAGCTACATCTGGCACAGAGCCTGACCCACAGCAAAGCCTCTCCATAGGGCGTCAGGTGTCCTGGGTTCTCCCTCCCCGCCCCCCTCCCACATTCGGAACTGGGGAGAGGCCGAGGCACAGGTGGAAGGGCCTGGGCAGGGCGGGTGGGGGCAGCTCACGTCACTCTGCAGCTGGTGGGCCTTCTGTGCATGCTTCAGGCCCAGCTGCTGGGGGTCGCAGGTGGGCTGGGGCAGGGGCTGCCTGTAGCACACGTCGCTGGCCAGCTGCTGGCTCCTCCTGGCCTGGAGGAAGCCGGGCTGGTCGGGGCGGCTGTGGAACTGGGACAGACTCTTGGCGAAGTCCTTCCTGTACTCGTTGTCACTCTGGAGTCGGCCGACGCTGAGGAAGTGCCTCGTCCTTGGGTCGTCCTGGACGCTGCGGTACCCAATCTGCAGGCCCCGGTCTCGCAGGAAGGCCTCTTTATAGCGGAACTGCAGGTTGGAGGAGCAGAGATGGGTCCTGGGTGCCTACCCCCCTCCCCCGCCCACCCACAGGGTTCTCAGCAGGAAGTTCAAGAATGGGGGAAGGGCACAGCTTGGGATTCAGGTACACCCAGGATCTGTCTCCCCCGCTGCTACCTTCCAGCTCTGTGGCCTTGGGCCAGTGACTGAGTCTCTCTGAGCCTCAGTTTCCCCACCAGATAAAATGGGAGAATGAGCCTCCACCGCATGGGACATGGACAGGATTCAACGAGCTAGGGGCTGAGCTCCGTCCGAGTCTGGCACAGGCCCCGACCCATGGAGCACGGCTCTGGGTATTATCACTGCCGTAGTTAACCCGACAGGAAGAGGAGCGCGCCTACCCGTCAGCAGCCACTGTTCCTTTGATTCTTTCCGGTTTGCGGGGACCCTGTCCAGGGCTCCTCAAACCATCGAGAGTGAAGGGCCACACTCATCTTGGTTTGCTTTTTGAGTTTCCCATCGGTCATAGTTCCAGGTATGGATCTACTGCACCAGCAGCGGTGCCCTGTGCACTGGCTGACCCCCGGCCCGGCACGGCCCTGCTCAAGAGGGGTACACTGGGCACATGGCTGGTTGTTGCTGTGGCTGGTCGCTGGCAAGGTTTCTAAATGCTTGCCCTTGATCTCTGTAATTAGTGTGGGCACAGACCAGCTGTTCCGGCTCAGTGATCTAGTCAAGGATACCTTCCTCTTCCATAATGATGGCTGCTGGGTTCCAAGCACCCATTATTTGTATCACAGTGTAAATGATTTTGTTTCCACTCCTACATCAATCCTAGGAGATAAGAAGTATATCCCTAGCTCATAGGTGTAGAAATTTGCATTCAGAGAATGTGAACCACTTATCCAATGCCATGCAGTTGAGTCCCAAGTGACTAAGCCAAACTTGACCTCAGATCAGTCTAGGTGAAAGCTCAAGCTCTTTCTATGCCGTCACACAGCACTTCAGCAACAAGTCCTTTTATTGTGGATCAACACATCAATCACACATTAATTGACCTTGAGGTACACATATGTCAACTTTTAAGAGCGCCGTCTTGAGAGCACGTGCTCAGTCGGTTAAGCATCCGGCTTCGGCTCAGGTCATGGTCTCACAGTTACTGGGTTCCACCCCGTGTCGGGCTCTGTGCTGACAGCTAGCTCAGAGCCTGGAGCCTGCTTTGGATTCTCTGTCTCCCTCTCTCTCTGCCCCTCCCCTAGTCTCTCCCTTTCAAAAATAAACATTGAAAAAAAATTTTTAAAAAGAGTGTCTCTCCTGGGGCACCTCGGTGGCTCAGTCAGCTAAGAGATTGAATCTGCACTGTGACAGTGCACAGTCTGAGATTCTCTCTCTCTCCCTTTTTCCCTGCCCTTCCTATGTGCTCGCTCACTCTCTCTCAAAATAAATAAATAAACTTAAATAAATTAAAAAATAATAAGTGTCTCTCTTAAAAGAGAGAAGTAGAAAAACAACCCTCCCCAATTTGAAATTTCTAGCTAAGCTTCTAGGAAATAAGACCTAATTTTCATTTCATTTGAAATATTTGTTCATTTTGGGTTCCTGGTGGTCTTCTTTTCAACAGAACTGGGGAAACCGGTCAAAACTCTCAGTGATAGAGGGAGAGAGAGCCCAAGCTCTTACATCACTGGCGATCTCTCTGGACGCCCGGGCCGTCTGGAATGGAATGGCATCCAGCCTGAAGTCATAGCCGCCAGCCCGCATCTGTTCCCAAGAGTTTCTGTAGGCTTTCTAGATTGCAAAAACAGAGATGAGTGAGCAGAGAGTGGGCATTCCTTATCTGGCATGCTGTTAGTTCTGAACAGGAACAGTTCCTAAACACACACCCCTGACCTCGCTGGGGGCAAGGACAGAGCCACGGCCCCACACCCATCCCAAGGACCTCCCCTGCTCTGGGATTGGTGGGGCTGACCACGAAGGGCTGCAGCTCTAAGCCCCTGGCCTGATCATCCTGCCCCCCTGCCCTGCTCTGGTGGGTCTGGACTCTGTGAGCCTGGCTCATTTGCTACATCCCGTTGGCCCGAGAGGCCCCTGCCCTACTTTCCGATCTTTGCATTCACTTTTAGTGCCTCCGGCTGGCAGCCTCCGGACGCCAGAACTCAACGAGGACTCTGCTTCTTCAGACAGGCAGAATGTGCTCTTCCTTAGGTCCTGGCACCCATGTGTTTGTCAGCTCCAAAGACTCCCTGGGGGCCCCTTGGCAGCTCCCAAGCTGCAGCACGCTGTCACGACGAAGCTTGCTGCACCCCATGTGCACCCCGTGTGCCTGCACCGGGGGAAGAGCCTTCACCCGAATTAAATCGATTGCCAAGAACCTGACCGAGTTCCTGACCCATGTTATTTCACATCTTCCTCTTTCATTTTTCCCCCTTTTGAAGTTGTTCTCGCACACCCTCCAGGAGTCTGTAATCACACCCTCTTAGTCCTCAGGTAGACCCACATAGCCGATAGAGCATCAAAATCCCCCACGCCTTCATGTAGCTAATAATTTTTTTTTCAAGATAAGGGAATGGCTCCATGAAAGGAACCATCTGGAGACCCCAGTGGAAGGCCGTCCTTTATTCAGCCACAGAGAAGGGGGACAGCGGGCGAGCCGCAGCAGCAGCAGATGACAAAGTGACGGCCCCAGACCGTGTCTGTGGCTCACTCTTTCCAAGAGCCCCAGCAGGTCAGGAGGCACTTTAAGAACCTTACTTTTGTCACTTGGAAATAGAGGTCAGGCCTGAGGCTCTGTTCTACAGGGGATTGAGGAGATTAAGCAAAGTGGGATGGCACATAAAAAGCAAAGCGCTCACACTGCCACACACCTGGCCCCGGGACCAGAGGGGCCCATGGAGGCTGAGCCGGGCACAGCAGAGCCCTGCAGTTTTTAGTACTGCCGTCCATCACCTTCGCCATCATCATCGCCTCCACCTCCCGCATCCAACACCACCCACCACAAGCCAAATGCCTACTATGTTCAAGGGCCTAGAAATACAGAGCCAATAACCCTTGGAGCAATCACCTAATTGATGGATGGGTCACAAACAGGGCCCAAAGGATTCGATTTCCTGGGTCACCACTGAGTCTAGCAGGCATGACCGAGGGATATGAAAAAGGGGAGAAGCATTCAGATAACGAAAGACCCACGATCACCTTCAGCATTATGCTCCCCAATATCGTGGTCCAGCACAGAGGGTCCAAACGCTTAGTGTTCCCTGGGAAGGTGACAGTTGGCGCCTTCCCAAAAAAGGACCTCCACGCCAGATCTGGGCTAGGTAAGGTCACCAAACTTCACTCAGCCTCAAACTCCAGCGTCACCCCACTGTGGTGTCTGATGCGCCCCCACATCCAAGTCTCTGCAGCCGAGGGCCAACAAGCAAGGGTGGCCCAAATTGGGGTTCTCCCAAGGCGCCAGCTCCCTTTCTCCTGCCCCCTTCTCCCTGTATACTATTTGCTTGATTGTCATCACTTCCTCCCTGAGTTTTTTATTCTGTTGAGGTTTCTGCCTTGCCACTGGGAGCCTTTCCATTCCGTAGGCGCTTTGATTTGGAACCCTGGGCGTTTCTCTTCTTTATCACAGTGGGCGCAGTTTTGTCCTCAGCCTCACACATTAGAGTCATTTGATTTTTAGTTATTTCGGCTGCCTTACACATCTCAATGGCTTTCTTTGCCCAGGAAGGTCACTTTCCCTCCACATCCTCCTCACAGAGCACTTGATCCAATTGTGTGCATTCTACACGCCCCCGAAGAAGTGCTCTTTCAAAAGAGGTTCATGAGTTCTCCATATCCGCATGCCCCGGTGGCTAATTTCAGCTCCGGGACTCTACAGACTGGCGTCCCTTGTGAGCCGGAAGATGTGCTGTCACCAGCCTGGGGTGGCCGTCCTCCTTAAGCTGGCCCCCAAACGGACTGGCAGGCTTATCCCAGTTTTTCAGGGCAATGGGCCTCCGATAGTTTGTCGAATGGAGGCCTGGCCTTCCCCCATCCTTAAGGCATGAATGTGATGGCTGTTTTGTCCAAGCTCCGTGGAGGGGGAGGTCCACTTCCCCAGATGGAGGTCAGCCCACCAGAGCTGCCGTTCTAAAATTATCGCTCGCGCATCCCTCAAAAGCATCAAATGGTCATAATAACTCATATTTACAAAGCACCGTCGCATTCACCGCGTGGGATCCCACAGGGCTTTACAAACGCAACAAACTAATACGCACGCTAACTAGAAGGCGCCTCTCGCCAACCCCTGCAAGGCGGCCACCTCTGGGGCGCCCGGTAGCAGCTGTTGATCCGCGCGGAGCCCCAGGACACAATGGCCGGGCCAGGGAGGGAAGAATGGCCGGACTCTGGGAGGCCCCGCGCTGCCCCAGGCCGACACACTCAGCCTGTGTTATTCTGATCTGACAGCGTCTTTTGATTCTGCCGCCCGGCTACCTGTTATCCCAGGATCACAGCTTCGCTGGCCGAGCAGCCGCCTATTCTATTACAACCGGGGGCCTCCGACCCCTGCTAACAACAAGCCCGGGCTGAGGAAACAGCATCTCGGGCATGCCCGCAAAGGGCACACATCTAAGGGACACAGAAGTGTGGGAGGCCACCGCCTCACGCACAAAGGAGCAGATTGTGTTTGTGCCCGATGGACCACAATCGCAGTGTCTTGTCAGTCACAATCCCAGACTGTGTGGTGAGAAAGTGCTGCGGTGGCTCCAAAGTCACCCTGCTCCGAAGGGCCCGGGAGATATGTCCGGGGAAAGAAACAGAGCAAGGGTCTACACCTGCCGGGCCGGGAGAGCACATGACTGAGGGCCCAGGACCAGAACTTTCCAGCTGGAGGGCGCCGCAGGCCTTGGTCTGCCCAGCTCCATCCCATTTTCCAGCTGAGGAAACCGAGGCCCAGCAAGGAAGGTGACTCAGAGTCATACATGTGGTCTGTCTCAACTCTTGGTCCTGTGTTCTTCCTGTCCCGAGTCCTCCTTCCTGGGGCGTTTTCTTCCCCAGCAGATAACATCCAGTTTGGTATGGATACATTTACAGAAATTGGCACATAGCACATGAATGGTCGCGTCACTTACGTCACTCAGGTGCTGCGCGTTGAGGCGGGCTCTGGTGAAATCGGGGTGGTCGGGGACCAGGGTGTATCTGTGCAGGGACTCGGCATCGCCCAACCTGTACAGGCGCTGTGGGGAAGACAGGCTCAGGGTAAAGGCAGAGCTGCGCAGGCCGAAATGATGGGCAGAAAGCAGGCCAGTTCCCTTCCTGCCCGTCCCACTGAGTGCCCCTCACTGTGGGAGCGGACCCCAGTCCAGCATGTGGAGGGCCAGCACCCACCAGCCAACCCTAAGGGGCCGTGTGTGGGGAGGCAGGTGGGGTTGGCTGGTTTTCAATAGACCCTGTTTAAAATATTCATCAAGATCTGTTCCAAATGGGCCCCACACCAATATCCTGGTTGGCTACACCTGTGCGTTGTGCAGCAGACTAAGGTGTGTGGCTATTTCGGGAATCCTTGCAACTGAGCGTTGTTCAAGGTTTCTACTTGTAGCGAGATGCCTTGATGTCCTTGTTGTTGGACATGAATAATCATAAAAAGACCCAACAGCTAATAAGTCTTTTTATTTTTTTTTTTACCATGAAATGCCTTACTATATTTCCAGAAAATTTAAGTTTTCATAGTCTACCTGGGTCCCAGGAAGACACAATTTTGAAACTTGAGGTGTCTCTTAGTTGCTATTTTTAGAGCACTGATCTAAGGGTTGCAAACGATTTTAGGAAGGATTGAGTCTCATCTCCTTTGAGAGAGGAAAATACAGTATTCCAATCCTTTCCCAGATTCAACCTGGACTTCACAAACATGAATGTTTCGGGACAACATTTGGACTCTGTGTGACAAGGGAAGTCAGCTTTGTCACTCTGTGTGTGCAAAGTCAAACCCCTTGATAATTTCCAAGGAAAAATATTTAACTTCGTGTACTCTGAAAGAAATATAGGAGACAAGGAATGAGGCTAAACCATACACAGTAGAAGCAGAAAGAAGCTTTTAATGTAGCTCTTCTTTTTTTTCTAACCGGGTTATGTTCAGCTTTTAATTCTATTACCATCTTCCAATAATTAAGATGAATCTCTCATGTTTGTAAAAGATCATCAATAATCCTCAGTATTATTGTTATGATTATGAACAGACCATAACAGGGGACATTTACTGAGGACTCACTATGTTCTAGATGCTTGTTAAAACTTCACATACGTTTATCTATTTAATCCTCATTTACTTCACTTAATCTTATGAAATGGTGCCGTCCTTTCAAATAAAGGAGCAGAGGTTAGAAGAGAGAAGTAACTGGCCCTAGCTCACCCAGGCCTAGACAGCAGGTCTGTGCTCACATCTGACCCAAGCCCATCCTCATAAGCACTGAGTACGGAGCAGCACTACCCACTACAGGGCACCTAGGATGAGTGATGAAAGACACCCACCTCATTGCAATGCATGTAGCTGTTCTTGGCATGAACCAGGTCTGGGGAATCAACCACTGTGGTGAACCTGATACTATCTGGTTTCTTACGGTATTTAGTCTGTAAGAAAAAGACACAGGTTCCCTTAAAACAGTTGAACCCCATGCATTTTTCAGGATGGAGCTTCACCCCGCCTCCTTGGTACCAAATGTGGCAATCACACTATTAGAAAACAAGTCTCTCTTCTTGGTGGGTACCTCACAGGGGTACACAAAAGGTCCTCACTGTCTCTGTGATAGGGAACATTTTACAAGTATTTACTCTCCTGGGGGGGGCTAGTGGCGCAGAAAGGCCGTACAATAGCCTGGCTCATCACAATAAAGGAATCCAGTAGAGGGGAGAATTCAGCATCGACAGGATCCCAGTGAAGTCTGTTACTAAGAAATGGGAGAAGGCAGTGCCACCCTCAAGGGGATCCCAAGGCAAGTCTCCAGGCCACCAATCTGGTGGGGAGTTGGCCTAGCATAACTATTCCCTGTGCAGTGTGTAACACCCTCTGAAATCGGATAACCACCAGACACTGGGCACTGTGAATAAACTCAGTAGGCGGATGGCACGTTCTGGGCCCCCATGAAAACAGTGGGCCAGCTTAGCTCTTAACTACCTAACGTTCCTACTGACAATCTTCCAGTGCATCATCTTTCTCTCACTGCCTAGTCTGGAACATGCCTTTGACTCCCCAGCAAGTGAACTCATGGGGAGGGAAATCCTGCGCAGTCTTGCCATTGGGTTGCAAAAGGCCAGGAAAAACACTGGGCATTCAGTGGCCATGGAGCCCGCTTGGGATCTCCACCCAGTAAGCAGGCTCCCTCTTCAGAAGGGAGTGAATGCTACAGGTTGCTTGTTATGGTAGGGTCGGGTTGGTGGTACCTCGCTGATGAATTCTCCAGCCTTCTTTGCACTCTCTAGCTGCGGGGAACTCAGCGCCAGCCATCCTGTCCCCTTCATGCCCATCAAGTCTGACTTGTAGCGGAACTGTGGGAAGAAAAGCAGTGGCTTTTACCAAGAGACTGCCTAAGACCATTAGGGCATTTCAATCAAGATCCTCGATTTGTCATAATGCATCATCGTGACATGTCAACGTCCTCCTTCAGAGTGCGTTCTGCGTGCCGTTAAGTCAAACTGCGTGAGTTTGTGCACTGCGCCCGGAATTAAATCCTGGATCATGTGTAAGATACAAGAAAGCGCCCCCTGTGAACTGGCAGGCTTGGAAGCCAAGGTAACAGATGTAAATAATCGCTTAAAGAGAGAGTGGAGATCTACACCCAAACCCAGGCAACAGCCTGGATTATTTTGTTTCCTCCTGGCAGTGAGGTGACCGCCCACCCGCCGAAACAGAACAGTTTTATTCCAGGTGATGAAAGGGCTTTGAGCTCTGGGTCAAACCCGCCGTGACTCGGAGCAAATCACTTTGCCAAAATGTGACTCAGTTTCTCTCTGTGATAGCTACAGGTCACACAGCATTGCTGTTCTCATGACAATGCTGAGGGTCCTCGGGAGCTAAAGCTATGTGTTGGATCTGTTTTTGTCTCATGGTGGTTGGGGGATGGGCGGGGCAGGGGGCCCGGGGACAATTACAGCAGGACCCTAAGAAGGGCACAAGCTTAGATAGAACCAGCCTACAGTTTGTAAGCCAATTTAATCTTTTTGTGCCCGAGTTTACCTCCCCCTGCCACCGTTCCTCAGAATCTGTTCATAAAGTCAAAACGGGCCAGGCTGTATCCCCTTTCTCCATTTTAAGGACTTGGGAGATTAGAATTACAGCAGCATTCCCGGGACAAAAATGGTAAGTGGTGCTGTAGGACAATGGGTCTGATCGGAGTCTCCTAAAACATTAGATCTTATTACCATTCCTCGATCTACCCACCATTGCCCAGGATGAGACAGTCACATGAGTGCCTTTCTTCTTCTCTTTATGGAAATTAGGCATTTTTTAACGGTGGAAAAAGACCCTCTAAAGAAGTCTAAAATTTGGATCTAAACGAAGTTGATAGCGTTTCTCTAATTTAGATATAAACCCTGCTGTAACGCAAAATATCACTCCAGAAAGCAGCCTCTCGGCCTTTTTAGTTCCTTTTCATTTCAGGATTCACAGCGTCCCTCACAGCTGGCCTCAAAGAGGGCCTGTTTCTGATCTACAGTCTGCTGGGTAATGCCCCCGTGCAAATTCCACTCTGCTTTCTAACTGGTGAAGAGAGGCATCACTCAGGTTCAGGAGCTGGTTTCAAAACCCCATGTCAGTGTGATTGCTTTTTATACCACGATCTTTCGGTCTACACCGGCAAAGCTTTTGCCTTCCACTCTGATAAAGAACAGAGAAAATTGGATAAATTTCTAAGTTAGAGAGAATAATCCTACAGGGCCTCTTCACAGCCGGGTCTTGCTCCTTTCATACGCAAGATGAAGTGGGGAGCGCTCTTTCAACTTGCCTTTTGTTGAGCTGAACAGTACAATCGCAGGTAAGTCAGAAAGCAAGATGCAGGTTCCCCAAAGATCTGACTGTGCCTCAGACTCTCTTATAAATGGATCGTCTATTGATATTTCTGCTCCCAGCTCAGGTTTGACTATTCACGCAGACCCTAAAAACAACACACCTGCCCCGGACTTCACAGTGAAAGAGGGGGAGGGAGAGGGAGTTGAGGAGAATCAGCTGCCCAAAGATGGTCTTAAAGAAGGATTCTGAGACAATAAGGGAGCCTCTTACACCATCCAACTGCACCTGGCTTCCCCAAACGGCGATCTTGCCGTTTTCCCTTGCCTGGAAGCCACCTTCAGATTCGTGCATGGGGTTTCCTGGCACCGGCTGCACCTGGGTCCCCGATTTCCAATGACATAAACAATTTCCCCCAGGAGGTGGCCAGCAGGCAGGTGTATTTGTCATATTAACGGGAATCATTATAATCACACTCTTGCACAGGGCGTGGTTTGCTTTCAACTCATTATTTCATGCACTGCTCACGCCATCCTTCAAAGGAGGGGTTCTTATGCCCATGGGCAGAACAGTTTTGGTGTTCACATGACTGTTCAGACTCTCAGAAGGGCCATCGGCCGCTGTCCTCTGGGTGTACCACACAGGCGGTCATTCAAGGAGCCCTTAGGAGTTGAGCACCCTGGGTCCTAATCCAGCCACCTGGGGGAGCCAAAGAGCACTGAACTAGGAGTCTGGACACAAGAGCCCGGCTCTGCCTCTTTCTGGAGGGTCTCCAGCAAGCCATTCTGCTGCCAGCCTGTGACCCTGGGCACGTTATTTAAGATGACAGGTGCCTCAGCTGCCACAGCTGTAAAAATGAGCGTAGCACCAGTGCGTACCTAGATACTAAATGAGATAGTTTGTGCAAAATATTTCAACAAATGCCTGGTCCAGAATAAACACTCCAAACATTCTGGCTATTGTTAGTGTTGCTTCTGATGGGGAAACTGAGGCTCACAGAGCTTACAGAGGTTACCTGAGGTCATGCAGTTGTAAAAGGTGGGGTCAGGGCTGTCCCCTTGACAGGACTCCTTGCAGTGCCGGCACCCGAGCACAGCCCCTCACCGCAGAGCACTGCCTGGGCACAGCATGTGTCATACGTGTCTCGAGGCAAGCATGGCTTGAGCAGTGGCGGCCTGAGACCTTCGGCCTACGGGGCGCACCTCTTGGGTCCCTCTGACCCGACCCACAGCTTTCTTTCCAGCCTGGGTAGGAGAGGGCAGGAGAAGCAGCCGGAGGCTGGGGGCCACCGCCTCCCCACCCCCCAGACTGAGCTGAACTGAGTCAACACAGCGGAGCCTGTGCTTCTGTTTCTACACAACATAAACTACATGAAATTAGATTTTCAATAATGACCACAAGGAAACCGAAGCCTCAGAACCAGCTCAACACGATGAGGCGTTCTCCGTTCCTAGCATCTTGCAGTCTACACCCCGCTAAATGAACAAACTTGAAGTTCAAAAACCAACACAGGAAGCATCATAGGGCGATTTTAAAAAACTAAGCAACAGTTTCTCAGCATTCAAAATTGTAAAACATATCCTATTTCATAAAATGTTAGTGTAAAAATGCCAACTACCATTTCTTGGAAAGTCCTCTTCTCTTTAGACTGTTTTTCCTACTTTTTTTAGTGTTAAAATATCCTTTCTTTTCAGAAAAAAAAATGTGATATAAATGGTAGCTTGAAGTCATGTTTAGGTTTTAGTTCCTCACTTAGTAAAATAAAAACCTGAGGGCGCCTGGGGGCTCGGTCAATTAAGCCTCCAACTCTTGGTTTCAGCTCAGGTCATGATCTCAGGGTTGTGAGACTGAGCCCCACGTCGGGCTCTGTGCTGATGGTGCAAAGTCTGCTTGGAATTCACTCTCTCTCTTCTCTTCCCCTCCCCCTCTCAAAATAAATTAATAAACGTGAAATAAAAATCTGACATTATACTGATGTCACCATCTTAAAAACATTTACCCATGAACCTGAGGTCACTGGTCAAATCTCTTTATTTCTCTGTTGGAGGGACAGAGGCCTAGAAAGTGAAGGGGCAGCTCAAGGACACACCGTCAATAGGGGACAAAGTGGAGCTTCCCACGAATGTCACGGGGCTCCCAGCTCAGCCCCCCTCACCTCTCCGCGATGGCCTCTGCATCTGCTGCAGAGGCTCCTCTTCCCCCTGGAATAGCCCATTGACAAGATGGTCATGCCACACGCTATTCTTGGAGATGACAGCATGGCCATCAAGCAGGTGGACAGCCTTCCTAGTGGGACTTGGGCTGGCACCTTCGTAACCACATGCCCTGCCCCACACTTGGCCTGATTGTGGATCGTGTGACAGAGAACCACCATTCCGACAAATTGTGATGAAGAATTATGCGATCACTGAATCACAACATCATGGAATCAGAATTAATCACCAATTATGTGCTTATAATTTTCTGTCTGGGCCATGTACCTGAACTCATGAGCAGTCGTTGCCCTAATAGTAACCAGAATCCAGAGCACTGGTGTAGAGAACAATCCGCAGAGCTAACACTTCCTGGCACGTTTCTATGCTCCAGACTTCATGCTAGCTTTCACATAGGCTAGTCCGAAACCGAGAACTGGGTTCTCAGCTGGGTGCAGTTTTGTCCCCCACGTACATTGGGCAATATTTCAAGACATTCTGCCTGTCGCACTGGGGGAGGGCGGTGCTACTGGCATCTCCTGGGTAGAGGCCAGGGATGCCCCAAAGCACAGACAGCAGGCCCCACAACGGAGAATCATCCAGCCCAGAACATCCAAGGTGCTGGAGTTGAGAAAGCCTGATCCTGATGCTGAGGGTCCCCATGACCGCAGCCCCCTGGGTTGTGCTCCAGAACGAGCTCCTTCCTCCTAGGACTGAAAGAGACAACATGCACAAGCTCACGTGGCACAGTGCCGGCCGCACAGCTCGTGCGCCCCAGTGCTCACCACGCCCACATCATCGCCGTTACAGCGGGAGACACTGAGGCCTGGAGGGAGCACGGGACTGATGACAGCATGTGCGGGATGGGCTGGCGCCCTTGCCCGGGGGAGGCCCTCTCCTTTCTGGGTCTCGGTGTCTACACCTGGGGTGTAGGAAGCATACTCCCCTACAAGGAGCTCCCTCTGTGAGAGCAAGGTGGGTACGAAGGTGGGTTCTGGGGTCTGGCCTGCCTGGGCATCTCCCGCATGACCTCGTCTGTAAAAGAGGAGTCATGACTGTCCCCAGCTCACAGCACGCAGCGAGAGGGACTGGCAGGCAGGCAGCCGGCATCAGCTCTGGCTGGATCACCGTTTTCTGGGCACAAGCTCCCCCCCATACTGTCCAGCCCCTCCTCTCTCTCGGACCCCACTCCAGACTGCGTCCTCCTCACTCGCCCACTTTCTTTGGGCCGGCCTCACAGGCGGGGGCTCCTCCCTTTTGGGGACTTGGCCTTTGGATTTGCCACTCTGTTGGCAGACTGGTCTCTCCTTCCCTCAACTTGGTCTTTGCTCAAATGTCGCCTTTTCAGTGCCCTGCCCCCCGCCCCCTATTTTAAATTGCACACACACAGGTCCCCACACTTACCCCCTTCCCTGCTCTGTGTGTCTCCACAAAGTGTGTCCACCAACGTACCATACATGCTACTTGTCACAGTCCCTCTCCCTCCCATGTCATGGAAGCCCTCCCCACCCAGGGATGCAGCAGTTTATTAACTTTTTTGTTTGACCACGATATCCCAGCGGCCTGGAACAGTGCCTGGCACATAGTAGGTACTCAAGAAACAGTTATCAAATGACTGAATGATTCCTACTACATGGTCTACCATAGACCCAGCAAGTTTTAGCTGTGGCAGGAGGAGTACGAAAGGCAAAAGAAGCCGCAGAGATTTACGTCGAGCTGCAGCGGGAGAAGGAAGGTCAGAGGTTGGCGTGCGGCCGCGAGGCCCCTACCTCACTCTGCAGGGCGTGTGCTCTCTTGGCCCAGGCCATCTTCAGGTCCTCGGGCAGCGCCGTGAACTCGTGGCACCGTGTCCTGTAGTCGTGATCGCTGGCCAGGGCCTGCGCCTTCCTGGCGTGGACCAGGTGCACCATGTCCATGGGCAGGTGATACTGGGTGTGGCTGCTCGCCGCCCCCCGCCTGTACTGCAGCTCGCTCTGCAGCTGGCCCACCCGTGAGCAGTGCAGGAGCCGGGGGTCCTCGCTCACGCTCCGGGCCCCGATCAGCCTGCCTCGCTCCTGCACGAAGTCGTGTCTGTAGAGAAACTGGAAAAGGAGCCCACAGTCAGGGGCCAGCATTCAGCCTGCTTAATGTCCCCCAGTGTGTTCTCACTGCAGACCCTAGAACACTCACCCACTCTGACGCTAGGAGGTGATGATTATAAGAGACACCACAGTGAGGCTGGCCTGGGAGCATGCCTCCTCCCTGAGGGCTGAACAATTAAAACATCGCTCCAGCCTTCCCATCTAATTAAAACCAGATCCTCGGGACCAAAGAAAGGGCCCCGGTCCCCTTACATGTGTCCTATGGCCGAAAGGAATTTATCAAAAAAGAGAAACTTGTGCTTTAACCATTCGTACTTGGCAAAACATTAAACCCAAAAGACAGGACCCATTTATTTGAAGTCCACATTTTCTGTGATTTGTTTGTGGGAGAGAGAAAGTCACCTTCATGTCCCAAAGCTATGGACGCTATCAGCAGAGTGGCGGAGACACAGCCGGCAAATCCTAAAGCCAGCGTGTGAAACTACAGAGAGGCAAGAGGGAGAGGTGTTTTGGCTGTAGTACGATTTCTATGGCGAGCTCTCTTTCGAATTCTAGGTGCCCTTAGAAAGCAGGCGGCTCACCCGTTGCAGGGGGGACCGCCGGCTGGACACTGCGATTCGAAAGAAATCCTGATCGTTTTCCTGCTGGAGACCTTTGCCTGAGTTTAGCTTCTGCTTAACAGAGCCTGGCTTTCCCTCCCTCCGTCAAAGAAGCTCATTCCTAACTAATATATTCTGCGGGTGACATCCTGTCTCACATGGTGATAGATTTGCTTTAATTCAGGAAAATCAGCCGTAGACATTGTTTTACATGAAGTTAACAGAAATTAGGCAAGATGGAAGGTAGTATCATTCAACTCACATCACTGGCTATATCTCCAGAGACGCGAGCAGCCTGGAAGGGAAGAGCCTCTATTGTCAGCTTGTAGCCTTGAGCACGGAGATTATGCCAAGACTCCTTGTATTTTGCCTACAGTAGGAACATATGTAGATTTCCTTAAAAAAAATTTTTTTACACAAATCAATGAACGAAGGCTACCCCTTTCATTTGTACCATAATGTTCCAGAATCGATTTCTGACTCGCAAAAGGTCTCTCTTTTGCAAACAGAATCCCATCAGCACAGACGCAGTCGTGCGCTCTGACACATACGGACGCAACACACTTGTGGAAAGATGTAAGTTTCCGGGAACACCGTTAGGTCCCATCCCGGCCACCGACAGACCTGGCTTTGGAGCAGGTCTGCACCGCAGCAACAAGAGAGGCTTACGTCACTCAGATTGGCCGCGTTCGCTTTGGCTCGGACGAACTCGGGCAGACCCAGGGTCATCGTGTAGCGGTGCCTCGCCTCGTCCCCGGCTGCTTTATAGAGGCGCTGGGCAGAAAAAAAGAAAGAACAAGCAAGGAGATAACGCTGAGTGCTTCTCGGTGCCGGAGGTCCCTCGTGTGCAAGAGGGAAATAGGTCTGCAGAAATAGGCTTGCGGAAGGCCGCTCGCTGTGTCACGGTACACCTTCGGCCCTGGGGGAGATCTTTCTTTCAATAAAGTCAGTGCTTTCATGAGTCAAGTTGAGTGATATAAAAGGAACACATAAGACATTGCGAGTTGCTTTTGATGGGGTTCAGCAGAGGTCACCCCAAAATATGGCACCTTGGCATACTGAATGCTTTAAGCCAAAGGGATTTGGGGAACAGAAGGTGCTAGAAGTCTTTCTTCTCTCCTCTCCTGAAGCAGATCAGAAGACCCTCCTGTGAGAGAGGCCCTCCCCACACCCAGAGGAGAGAAGCACCCTTATCTCCGAAGACAGAGGGCTGCAGAGAGGAATCTGAGGGACCAGGCCGTGCTAAGTGTGCCCCCATTCTTAGCCCCTCATATTTCCCCGTGACTCTCTATTTTTCATCAAACTGAGTACAGAAACGTTTGGTCTAAGCACTCTCTTCCAGTCTTCATTTCCATACGAAGGCTCTGTACCATGTAAAACTTGAATTAAATAAACTAGTTTGCTTGTCTTTTGTTAATCTGCCTTTTGTTACAGAAGCCCCACTGAGACCCTAACGTTGGGTAAAGGAAAAGGGAATGTTTCTTCCTTACACTTTGCTCGACAATAGGCTTTGGAAAGAAAACCACATTTAGGAACACTATCAAAGCTCTTCTCATTGTAGACTTTTCCCTTGAGGATATAGTGAAAAGACGATAAATACCAAGATCCAGGAAAATTTGGAGAAGCCCTGGCTGGTGGGTGGGAGGTTCCCAAACTCTGTGCCGCGTCCCTTCCTAAAGCCCCGGCTCCTTCCATGAGCGAACTCACGCCAGTGCCGCCCCGCGTGGCCTCCCCAGTTACGAAAACACCCATTCTCAGGATCAGAAATGGGTCTGTGACGGTGAGTTCCTCGAGGCCAGAGGCCATCGTAAGAGTCAGTGTCACCCCACAGCATCCAACTCACACAGCAGGCAGGAAAGCTCTTGGGGGACATTCTTATCCCCAGACTGCCGTCTCTTACTTTTTGACTTGGGTGAGAGTGGAATCTGATTGTATAAATAGCCAAATCTCGACTCGCTTCTAAAAGAGTCAGGAGGAGAATTTGAAACACTCAGGACGATGCCAAATTTAATTCCCTGCCAAGCTCCACTTCTATTTCAGACTTGCAAGAGAGCCACCAGGAAGTAGAACCAAAGGGGCTGGCACACTGATTTTAGGTACTGAGACTCCTTCCCCTGCGCGCCCCTCTGCTAGAGATATTTAAATGAAGTGAGCAAACAGCAAGTGAGGGAGAACGTGGAAATTCCAGAAGTCTGACCGGCACCATTTTAGGTAGGCGGCCTCGCATCAGCACCCCTGAATAACCACACATGGTCCTGAGAGTCCTCATCAGAATGACCGCGGCCATGCAGTTAGCCAATATGTCCCTAGACAGAACAGATGAACGACGGACCAGGGCTTCTCAAACTTTCACGTGCCAAAGGAAACATGTGGGGACCCTGCTAAGGGACTCTATGGAGTCAGTGGGTCTGGGGTGGGGCCTGAGGTTCGGTGCTTTTTTTCTTTTAATTTTTTTTCTATGTTTTTAATGTATTTTTGAGAGACAGAGACAGTGCAAGCCGGGGAGGGTCCAAAGGAGAGGGAGACACAGAACCGGAAGCAGGCTCCAAGCTCTAAGCCAGCTGTCAGCACAGAGCCCGACGCGGGGCTCAAACCCATAAACCATGAGATCATGCCCTGAGCCGAAGCCAGACGCCTGACCGACTGAGCCACACAGGCGCCCCCAAGGTTCGGTGCTTCTAACAAGCCCCAGGATCTCCTGCTGGTCCGAGACTGCCCTTGAGGGCTCGGACTAGAGACTAAACCCGATTTCTAACGAGGCCTTCCTTCCCTCTGGAAAATGTTTACGTTCCACATACGACGCACCTTCCTTCCCAAACCCCCATGCAAACACGCATGCTTCTCCCGGGCCCCACCCCACAAATATTCACGCATGTTTTTAACCATCTAGCAGTTTTTTTAAAAGCCCATTCCAAAGCCCTCTGATTTTACCTCATTGGTAATCTGGTTGCTGAGTTTTGCGTGAAGGAGGCTGGGAGTGTCTGTCACGGCCGTGAACTTGAATGACTGGGGGTGCTGCCGGTATTTACTCTGAGGGAGGAAGACGACTTGGTTAGGCATCAAACCAGAAGAAGAACCACCTTTGTAAGCACTGGTAAGGGGGGTCTGGGTGGCTCAGTCGGTTAAGCTCAGGCTTCGGCTCAGGTCATGATCTCACGATTCGTGGGTTTGAGCCCTGCATCGGGCTCTGTGCTGACAGCTAGCTCAGAGCCTGGAGCCTGCTTCGGATTCTGTCTGTCTGTCTGTCTCTCTCTCTCTCTCTCTCTCTCTCTCTCGACACTTTCCTGCTCACGCTGTCTCTCTCTGTCTCTCAAAAATAAATAAAAAACAAAGCACTGGTGATGAAAGCTCACTTTGCAAAGGCTGCTAGTCAGTTCCCCGGAATCCAGTCCGACACCTGCAGAGGACAGGACGGACTGAAGCAGAGGCTTACCCACGAGAAGAGGAGAGATCTAGCCCTTTGCCGTGAGTATGAATGTGACTACTGAAATTTGCATTTTGCTCCCGACCTTTGTTCTCTGGAGACCCAGAGCCCCTCGGCTCTGGGGGTGTCCCAGAAACAACTGTGTAGCTTAAAAAAAAAAAACACCGAATTGCCTACACCCCACCCGGGGAGACCAGGGTTCATTAAACTGTCAGAGGGCCCAGGCCTCTGGATTTTGTTTTAAGCGCCAAAGACAATTCCGATGCCCCACCAGGTTCAGAAACCTGTCTCTTTTGAGATTTCACTGGAAACGTAAAGCACAAAGTTCATCTGAACTCCCACGGTGAGGCGGGCTCCGTTTTCTCAGAGCTCCTCATCAATGTGTGAGCCCACCTGATACTTGCAGTGCCCTCCATCCTGCCCTCCTGTCCTTGTATCTACAGTGCGTGGAAGTCCCGGAGCCCTTGCAGGGGCAAGTAAGATGCCTCAGAAGCTCAAAGCACTTAGAATTCTAGACTTCTGTATTTTTTCCATGAAATTATCACCAAGCTTCTAACAGCCATTTCCCAGCCAGCTGGGAAAGCATAGTTGCTTGGAATATTAGCGTCGATCCTCATAAAAATTAAAAGAGAGAGGGAGGAGTACTCCCATTTAACTGACTAAAACAGTGAGACTCAGAGAGGGCAGGTGAAAGGCTGGAGGTCACACAGCAAATGAGCACTGGCTTGGGATTTCAGTTTCCAGCTGATGGTCTCCGAAGCCTGCCTTTTTGTCATTGTACCGCAGGGCCACTCTTTAAAGGGACCTTAGGGAAGTAGATCTTGCGAGTCAGGGAGTGGTTCATATGTGTTCATAGAGGGCCTGGCTTGATATTTGCAAAGCTGTCTTCGAGGGCATCCAGTCTAAATGGAGAATCTAGTAATAGAAGAAAGCTCCCACAAGAGCTTAAGCAGCGAACGGTCACTGTGGACAGTTAGCATCTGACTGGATTCGGCAGGAAGAAGCAAGCTGAACACCGGGACACCGGGGAGCGAAATGCTTATTTCTCCTGTGGAAACGAGCCGGATACCCCTCAGCTCTCCAGGGTCCCCAGTCACCTCACTGATGAGTTCCGATGCCTTCTTTCTCCCTTCGATCTCTAACGTGCCCGGAATGACACAGGGAACGCCTCGCATGAAGTTCAGGTCTGACCGGTACAGATTCTAGAGGAGACAACACAAGGAATCAGAGAGGCCCAACTCACAAAACAAGGAAGCAAAGAGAAGCCGGAGGAAGGACCCCGACAGGATAACGTCGTCATGAGAACTCAAGGCCAAGCCGGTCTCTCCAGACAGGTCATCCTCAGCAAACACACAGGGCCTCCCAGTAAGCATTTGTTGGGGAAACAAAAATGGAGGTCAGAGGAAAGGATTCTGCTGTCGCCTGTCTTTGTAGCTTCAGAGGGAGGGAAGGCGGATTTTTCTCTTCCTGGGGGCTATCAAGACCTAAGTGCAAGGGGCGCCTGGGTGGCTCAGTTGGTTAAGCGTCTGGCTTCGGCTCAAGTCATGATCTCAGGGTTTGTGGGTTCAAGCCCTGCATCAGGCTCTGTGCTGACAGCTCAGAGTCTAGAGCCTAGAGCCTGCTTCGGATTCTGTATCTCCCTCTCTCTCTGACCCTCCCCGGCTCATGCTCTCTCTCTCTCTGCCTCTCAAAAATAAATAAATAAAAGAAAACAAAACAAAACAAAGACATAAGCACGGGAGTGGATTGTGGTTAGAAAGTCAGTTGTCTGGGGGCAGATGTGGAAATGACAGTTTAATAGGGCTCCTAAAACAAAGCCCAGCAGCAGAGGGTGGCATAAATTAATCATGGGTTAAGAAAGAACTAATAAATGAATTCAGACTCATCTGGCACAGGCCTTTCTGTGTGGGTAGGGGCGAGTGTGTGAACCTGCGTGATTTGGGCTGACAGTTTAAAGGGTCCCCAAACTCACTCCCCTGCAGCCACCGAGGTGCCCCCCTGGCACCAAGTGCTGTCACAGCGAGAGGCAGGGCAGGCGAGGGCTCTGCTCAAGTGACACGCAGGCCCTGAGCTGAGTGTGACATTCCCGTGGTCCTGCTGCCGCTCTTGGGTTCCTGACAGTTTCTGTCAGCTGGCAAACACCGTGCACGGGTGGAAAATCTGAACAGACGACAGATACCCAGATCTGAGTGTCCCTTCGCTTCCAGCTACCGTCAAACTGGGAAGCAGGTTTCGTGAAGTGTTTTGCTTTCACCCCAGCCCGTTACCTGCAGACCCCATAGCCAGAGACCCAGAAAGACAGGCAACAGGGGGAGAGCCAAATAGGATGCTGCCGCCCGAGGGGGGAGACACTCAGGATCTCTTAAGAGTGAGGTGATCCTCCGTGCTCCCCACTACTCCCAGGCCATCTGCTTCAGAAGACAGGTGGCCTGAGCTTGAAAGGCATGTGGGAGGGAAAGGTCTCCACCACTCGTTGTGGGGACCCAGGAAGGCTGGCTGGGGCCTGGGGGCCCTCCCCTCTGCCTAAAGTGGGTCCACTCCGGCCCCAGCCTCTCCTAACAGAGCACAGCCTCCCTCAGAAAACGGGCAGCCTGGGAACTCACGAAGCCCTAAGAGCCACCAGTCTGACCCAAGGCCAGAGGCGATGCCCGTGGCACATCTTGAACATGCAAAACATGTGAACTGGGGGCACCTTGGTCAGACGCCATCTAAGTTCAAGTGTCAGCCCCCCCTTCTCACTGATAGTCCTGTGATCTCGGGCAAGCTATCTATTTAACTCCTCTGAGCCTCACTGTAATTTATAAAATGGGGTAATTACGACCCTTGATACAGTGTTATTCTGAAGTTTAAATGAGATCCTGCGTGAAAACGTAATGTTTAGAAACAACAGAGGCCCCTGCGGCCTGCAGATCTGTGGAATTGTGCCAGGCAGGGACACGGGGCAGCATTTCCAAAAGCCGGGTTGAGGATTTGTCACCTGCAGAGTCCCCCACGGCACCAGCAGGAGCTTGCGGGTCACTGCCTCATGGTCAGATCTGAGAGGACAGAGCCCTGAACAAGAGGCCAGGTCCTCTTACCTCGCTCTGCAACTTGTGAGCTTTCTTGGCACAGCTGAGCCTCAGGTCTTCGGCCAAGGAAGTGTGCTGGGGGAGCGGACGTCTGTAGTCCTGGTCGCTGGCCAGGCTCTGAGCCTTCCTGGCATGCACCAGGGTCACCATGTCCAACGGCAGATGGAAGCGTGCCTTGGAGAGCTCAAAGCCCTTCTTGTAATTCACCTAGAGGGGCAGACAGAGCAGCACGGCTGTTTCAAAGGCTCAGGGTTTAGACACCAGGGACTCCCTTCTTGGGCTTAGGCGATGAGGTGCTCCTTCAAAGCATCAGATGACCTCCTAAGAGGTCTGGGGGCAGGGGCGCCTCGGTGGCTGAGTTGGTTGAGCATCTGACTCTTGATTTCGGCTCGGGTCATGATCTCACTGTTCATGAGTTCAAGCCCTGCGTTGGGCTCTGTGCTGACAGTGCAGTTCCTGCTTGGAATCTCTCTCTCTCCCTTTCCCTCTGCTCCTCCCCTTCTCACTCTCTCAAAATAAATGAGCTTTAAATTTTTAATTAAGAAAACAAATCTGGGGGACCAAGAGCAGTGGGTAGACGCTTGGAAAGCCAGTTCTAAGGGATGGATATTCCAAAGAGCCCAGCAGGCATGTGGAGGGAGGAGAGGACAGGCCCGTTCCAGACCACCAGCTCCACTGCAGTCCTCAGAGAAGCTGCTGGAAAGTCTCCGAAGCTCCCTCTGGGCTTTCTTGGCAGTCAGACGCAGAACTGGCACCTCCTCTACCCTCCCTTACCTCCTGCTCCCATCCAGCGTCCTCCCCTACCCCCTAGCATAAAGCCAAGGACAATTCATGTCCAACCCCACATTCTGTGGTCAGCACCCCAGCCCAGAAAGGGGGGAGAATGTTAGAAATGGGGAAACTGAGGCAGAGAAGAAAATGGCAGAGAACATGTGACGCTGCGGAAAGAGCACGAGATGGAAGGCTGGCACCATGTCCCCTTTCTAGCTTATCTTAGACAAGGGACGAGGGCACTCAGAGTCTAGGCCTTCTTCTCCGTAAACCAGGATGGATACGACGGAGTTCCTAAAGACAGTTTGACGGTTAAGTGAGACACTGGGTGTAAAGGTGCTTAGTCCTCCGTGACACAGTGAACACGTGTTAGGTTTTAGCCAGCACACATATGTGCCCACCCTCGTGCCGGCATCCACAGGGTGGAAACCACGGGTTGCAAACTCAGAGGTTTCCGGGCACCCAGATGCAGTACCAGTGAGTAAAGCGGGAAGTGAGGGCAAAAGAGAGAGCATAGATCCCTTCTAAATGGAGCTCCCAGGGGCACCTGGGTGGCTCTGTCGGTTGAGCGTCCGACTTGGGCTCAGGTCATGATCTCGTGGTTTGTTGGTTGGGGCCCCGCATCGGGCTCTGTGCTGACAGCTCAGAGCCTGGAGCCTGCTTCAGATTCTGTGTCTCCCCCTCTCTCTGCCCCTCCCCTGCTCATGCTCTGTCTCTCGGTCTCTTAATAATGAATAAATGTTTTTAAAAAAAATCTAAATGGAGTTCCCAATAGTCAACCTGCACTTGAGGAATTCCTGCCTTGAGGAATCCAGGGCCAGCTTCTGGCTGAAAGTCTCTGACTTTTCTGCAAAATGTTCCACTTTTAAAGGTTTGCGATCAATTCACTCTGCAGACCAAACAGAACAGCTGTCATCCAAACCTAGCCCACAGGCCCCCATTTGTGGCCCCTGATCACATCACAGAACGGCCCAAGGGAGCTAAGGGGTCATGTAGCTCAGACTCTCACCTGAGGGAGGAAGAGGCTAAAGCCCAGGGGACCCAGGGGACCCGACAAAGGCACACAGCTGGTTAGGACAGAGCCAACAGCCACGACCGGAGGACAAACGACCCGTGCTGGCTGGCCATCATTAGGTGGGGGCCCCCCAGTTCCACTGCATTTTTTCCTCCTACTTACTTCGCTCTGCAGCGAGTTCGCATACACTGAATGTGCAAGGCTGATATCATCTTCCAAGCTCCGGGAGCCAAGCATCTGCCCTTTCATTTTCTCAAATGCCTCTTTGTATTTGTACTAAAGGGAAAGAGAGCGGGAGAGAGTAACAGCTCAGGGACAAGGGACACGGAATGGGAGAGGTGGGTATTGGGCGAAAATGTTTTGTTCTTTTGACAGTGACTGGGTGAGTTAAAAGAAAACGCGGGAGTCGTCAAAGGGCCTATTCTTTCATATGCAAGACTCCCAATGACTAAAGGGCTGGGTATGAACTGGCGGGCCGTGTCAGCACTTGGGCGGCCCGCGCCAGAGGAAGGTGGGTGCATTGTTCACAGTCTCTGCACGCGGACTTGCTTTAGGAAAGTGCCTGGTGGAGGGTGCATTTCATCTGCCCGGGGGCCAGAGTTACAGTCCAGCATTTGGCTTTGTACCCTGGCTAGGGGATTTTTTTTTGTTGTATGGTATGTTCTTTCTCTCTGGTCGTTATCAGATTGCCCTAACACAGTCAGTTGGGAAAACAGAGGACAGTATCCACAGGCAAAAGAAGGCAGGGTTAGGGGCAAAAGGAGTAAAAATTGGTTAGTATTAAACATTGACACAGTAATGGAGGTGGCCGCTCACATCACTTATGATTTCGCCGGAAGCCTTCGCTGCCTGAAACGGAATGGCATCCAGTCTCAGTCTATAGCCGCCGTCTCGAAGTTTGCTCCAGGATTCCTTATAACGGGTCTGTTGGGAAGATGCGGACAAATGAAGACCTTCATGCGATCTGGTGGTTCTGAGATCTTCATTACCAAGATGGGATTCTGCTTTGTTACGGGTTTTCCCCCAGCCCCCAGCTGGAGTTAGGAATCACTGTGCCTTAGCAAAAACCAAGACAGAGCTGGAGCCTGCCTTCTGCCAGCCCACGGGAGGGAGAGTCTTCTGCGGGGGAGTGGGGGGTGTTCTTTAGAGTCAGACACACCCAGACTTCTCTGAGCAGTAAGCTGAGTGGAAGAAGCTGGCCGAAGGCTGAGTGTGCACAGATCTTTACATAAGATAAGGGGAAGCACAACCGTCTCTATCAAAGAACAGGGACCGGCGAGGGGGAGGGGTTTGCCGATCAAGGTTATGGGAGGGAAGGGTCTCTCCTTGGCATGCCTTTGGACGCCCTCACCTCTATCCCAGTGCTTCCGCATTTCACCCCCTCAGTACGAATGCCCTTTGTGCTAAGGCAGTAGTTAGTGTTCCTAGGCTCATTCACATAAATGAACTTGACTCTCCTGCAGGGCCGCATACCTGACCCGCAGAGCTCAGTGCGAATGAAAGCATGGGGCCCCTTGTTCAAAAACATTATAAATTTCAAGACGGTGACAGCAGAGCATTAAACCAAGCTCCACGCCCTTTTGAGCACAGGCTGCCTGCACTGTCCAGGTTCCTGGGTGTCCCGGAGTTCAAGATAGTTGGTCCAAGCGCGGCCTCACCTCACTGATATTCATGGCATTCAGCTTGGCCAGGAGGACTTCAGGGAGGTCGGCTGTCTGCGTGTAATGATGCTTTATGTTTTCTCCTTGTTCCCTGTATAACCTCTGCGGACAAAGAGAGATTTTGCGTTAAACCCAGGAGGCTGCTCCACGCGGCCATCGCCCAAGTGACATTCCAGGGGACAGGGACAGCTGCCACCTCCCCGTAGAGACAGGGTCTTGGATTCTGCTTCTACCTGGATTCCACAGCCGGCACGGTGACACAGGCTTCACTCCCTCCCGTGTCCCGCGTCCCAGCTCAGAACATGACAGGCTGAAATGTGCCTCTGCGTTAACACTCTACTTGTCGCATAAATACTGACAACGTGTCAGAAAATGAGCCCTAGTTAACACCTAGTACTTTGGCTATTAATCACAAAGCGTGGGAGGGCATCAAAATTCAGAAGCATGAAAGAGGGCTCTTCCACCGGTGACGTCTGGACCTACTTCGATCCCTGCTCCCTTCCTCCACCTCGAGGATTCTTGTGCTAATAAATGTCTACCGGGTGGGCCTGGGGTGCCACTCACGCGGAACTCTGATTTGGGCTTATGACATCCTCGCAGTGATGACACATGAGGTTGGCATCGGCCACAAGAGAGAGTTTCTACACCTGGTTTTTGCATTCCCAATCTTAGCAGCTTCGGCCAAAGTTTCTACGCGTCACAGCACTGCCCCCTAGAGTTGGTTAGGGTAAGGAGGAAGCCAGTGTTCCTTTTCCTCCTATGAAAGTTCTCGTTGGGCCATCTGTGTTTCTCAGAATTTAATTTGCTGTTGAGGGGTTGGTTGTCAAGAAATTATAAATTGCTCAGCCTATAAGTTTGTAAATCATCTCATAACATATTCTGACAGGCACTCAGGCCATTTCTGAATATCTGCTGAAAAAGGCACAACCAGGGGGCGCCTGGGTGGCTCAGTCGGGTAAGCGTCCGACTTCGGCTCAGGTCATGATCTCACAGCTTGTGGCTTCGAACCCCATGTCGGGCTCTGTGCCGACAGCTCAGAGCCTGGAGCCTGCTTCGGATTCTGTGTCTCCCTCTCTCTCTCTGCCCCTCCCCTGTCATGCTCTGTCTCTGTCTGTTCCTCAATAATAAATAAATGTTTAAACAAAAAAAGGAAAAGGCACAATCAGAATCACATATTCACTGGGGAAGCACGGGAGATCATTTTGAAACTTGTCCCCACTAAGAGTTGTAAACTTTCCTCACGGCAAGTTGAATAGCTTGAGGATACTTAGTAGGTGTGTCCTCCCCACACAAAGATCTGGGGGCCTCTCTCAGTAGAATCGGCCAAATGGGTTAACCTGTGTCCTAAAGTGAGTTTTTATAAGACCTCAGCATTCAGTTTGGTCTCCAATGAACACCGTGCCGTGAGGACAAAAGGCTAGATTTCCGCCTCATGTTACAAAGGGAATGTGGGACATGATTTCACCGTTAGTCCCATCCACGCAAGCCCCAGATCATTTCCAAGGTCTTTGGGAGGAATTTGAAGGGCGAGAATATCAGCCCTCGGGTCCCCAGGAGCCCTAGCAGGGGCTGCATCTTCCAACTAACTGCCAAGAACTTTCACCACCAGTGTTCCAGTGCTGGAAACACCACTTTAAAACCAAAAGGAACTGTGTGGGGGTGACGGGGGGAGGCCCCCACCACAGCAGATCTTGAAGGCACGCCGATGGGAAGACCGGAGAGCGTGAGGGCAGTGGGGTGGCGGAGCCCCACTTGGCATCTTAAGACCAGTAACACCCCATCTGCATCCTAATGTGGAAGCACCCCCACTAAGGTGTGCCTCCGCGAGGGACAAGGAGTTCCTTCATCCTTAGAACAACAGACAGAGCAAGGCAAGGAGCCCTCAGCTTCAATCGCAGTGTTGAAAGGAGGGCCCACTCTCAGAGTTCATAATGTATATACATTATCACTTACATCCACTGCTTGGGTATAACTAATTCTGGCCTGGACCATCTCCGGAGTGTCTTTAATACTGGTAAACTTCAAAGCAGCTGGATGCTGACGGTACTTCTTCTGTTGAGCAGAAAAAGATCAAAGCTGTGAATTTTGTGCTGCTCTTTCATGCCATTTGAAAGGGAAAATCATAGGTTGCTTGAGATTAGAGTGAATTTGTGAACATAATTATTATTCGGCTTCCTCCATCTTTATATCCTCGGTGCCTTCAGGTTAATATTTGTTTCAATTTAAGAATAACCTCATGTCAATTAACATTAAAGTATTTCTACCTGGTGCAAAGAAAACATCGCAAAATTAGGAGATGCAGGTAAAATACTGTGGGATGTACACTTAGGAAAGGATTCTCTTTATGGGTTTCAAATACTGTGTTGCAGTTGTTTACATATCTTAGTTTGGGTCTTCCAAACAAGAAGGGAGGTCACGTTTACCATAAATCAAAGCTTGCTGCTTTCCTTCCACAAAAGGGCCTGGCAGAGATTATCACAGTCAAGACCCCTGCATTTAGCAGGCAGGGACTGCAACCATCCAATCACTTTAGAACCTGGGTCAGTTAACACAAGCAAGAATCCTTTAGAATGTTACAGTAATGAGGAGGACGCTATTATTGAAAGGGGCGATCGTACATTTTGAAAGACACTGGCAGCAAACAAACAAACAGAATCACAAAGAATTCCAAGGCTGGCAAAGACCTAGACACCCAATTCTGATTCTAAAAGTCGTGCTTAAATTAATTCCTCTTTTTTTTTTTTAAATGCAAATACATCCCCAGGAGACTAGAACAGTTGCACTCTGGAATTGTGAGGTGTATCTTCTCTCAAGTCAAAGAATTATTTTATAAACATTTCCTCATTTACCAGGTTCGATTTTTGTATCCTGGGTTGTTTAAGAAGGATGCGGTTCAGTATCCAGCCACCTCTGTGGTGTCACCTGTTTTTGTAAATAAAGTTTTATTGGAACACAGCCACACTCATTCACTTACACAGTATCTATGGTTCTGTTCATGCAATGGTGGCAGAAGGGAGAAACTGCACCTGAAACCGCATGGCCCACACTGCTGAAAACATTCCCTATCTGGCCCTTTACAAGGAAAGGTTCGCCGGCTCCTGCTTTAAGGGACAGGCGTGTGTGCATCTGTGGTTTTCTCAGCAGTGTGTGTGGCATTCTGTCTGAAAATTGGGAGGTCAGCCAATCTGACACGAAACTGGAAATGCGCCAAACAGAAGGGAGGTGATTAGGGAAAGTTGCTGAAAGATTTTCTTGGCTTACTGAAGTTTGAGGATGCACATGAAGCACGGAAGATAAGCCAATTTGTTGGGTAAGTCTGCAAAATGAGGTGGAAAATTAAGCCCACTGTGGGATAAACAGTTCCAGAAAGATCCCTTGGATGCCAGACTTAGATGCATGAAGGAATCATCTTGAAGTCTAAATTGTGTGCCTGATTTATTTGTCACATCCTTTTATGAGTGGGCCCGATGAGGGGGTAGGATGATGAGTCCTCACACCCAGATGTTTGCTGCTGCAAGTGTCTCAAGATCATCCCTTTAAAAGGCCCTTCCTCAGTCAGACTGAGCCACTGAGGAGAGTACAGTGTCCACTGAGCTCCCAGGGTCTTTCGAGCCTTGAATGTTGACTAAGATTTCCTAAAAGTTAGGCTAATCAGAGTGAACCCACTTTTGGAATCAACGCTGGGTAGGTGTGTTTGAAAAACCAACTTAGATGTCTTACTGTTTCGCCTACATGTTCAGTAAAGACGTGTTCTCAAAACAAAGTGCCAGAGGGCTCATGACGAAGGCTACCATCTCCTGTGGCGATGGCCATTGTGACCCCCACCCACCCAGGGAGTCTAGAAAGACCAGGCTGCTCTGAAGGCAGCTAAAAACCCTCTTACTTGCCTTCTAAACAAGTTTCTCCCCAATCAGACATGAAGAGAGGTGGGATTTGGGTTGTTCGAGGATGTGCAGCCTCTGCGTGAGCATGAGGCAGTGGCAGCTCCCCAGTGTGTCTACCCCAGTGGCTGTCCACCTTTCAGCGGCGTCTGGAGACAGCTGGGCTGTCACAGCTGGGCAGAGGGTGCCACCGGCATCTAGTGGATGGAGGCCAGGGGTGCTGCCAGACACCCCACATGACTCAGGACAGCCCCCCACAACCAAGAGTGTTCAGAACATCAACAGTTCTGAGACCGAGGAACCCTGATCACATCTTTAAAAGATCTGCTTAACGAAACTCTCCTAACACGTGAGCAGAATGGCTCTTTGCAGCACGCGGTCATCGTGCTTAGGGTCCAAGGGAGGATGCAGGTATAGGAGTAAGATTTAAGGGGAAGCGAGACCCCTCAACAAGAGAGACCCGGGTCACGTGTCCTGCACCACATGAATATTCAAAAACTGTTTACAATGTGGCGGAAAGAGAGAGAGAGAGAGAAACTGCATAAAGTCACGGAAAGAGCTTTCTGGGTGCAATAAATGTATCTTTTCATCATCACTCCCTTGTTGCTTCATTAAAAAGGTAAGTTGGTGGGTAGCAATTGAGCTCTTTTTGATTGTCATTATTATTCATAATATCATTTGTCACCCACTTTGTTTTTGCCAGGGCTCTATGGGCCCCTACTGGTGTGTGTTTGGTATGTAGTCTCCCTCTAATTACCAGCCCTAGTCTGGGTTTCCAGGCCTTTCATGTAGCTTTGCCTTTTTCTTTGCCTTTTGAGTGGAAATTATTTTAATTTTCTACAGAAATGCCACACGCCTAGCGCAGCCAGGCCTGTTGCACGCTGTCAGGGAATCTCACCTCGCTAATGAGTTCTCCTGCCTTCTTCGCCTGCTCCACATTTAATGACCCGGTGGCGACCCAGCCCGTGCCTTTCATCCACTTCACATCTGCCCTGTATTGGTTCTGACAAAGGAGAAAGGGAAAAAAAGGCAGGCCATTGTTGGCGCGCAGACATTTAAAGGGCTATTAACGGCTCCCAGATGTCGCCTTGGTGCTGGCTGAGTCAAATTAGATGCCACTTTTGTCTTATCCATTTCTGCACAGTCACAGGTAGGGATCCAAAATGTCAATTAATCTCCCCTTTAATTGGAGCGTCCTGCTGCTGGTGGCGTTAGGCCCCTCCCACCAGCGCCTGCGGGTGCAGCGGGAGGGGCCGGCTCAGCCTCGTCCCTCATTAAGGACTCGGTCTACCAGGGGAAGAGGAGCGTCCTCATTGTCTGCTTTCCCCATTTTCTTGTTTAAAATGACAAGCAGGGGAGAAGAAAATGAGAACTCACAACGGAACCCAGGGGGGGAGCTGTTTGAGGGAATTTCACAAGACACCCGAGGCCCCCCGCGGGGCCGATTCCTTCCTACGCACCAAGGTTCGGGGCAGGGGCTACTTCTCATTTCTCTGCTTGCAGTGCAAGGCGTCGTTTTAACGGAGAGCCATTTAAATGGACGCTTCTCTAAAATTCGAGTATCACCCATAGCCCCAGAAACCGCTCTACCAGGAAGGGTGTGTCTATACCGCCTTTCCCACCCTTGTGTGAAACAGTCGGGAGGCAGCTGACCTGCCTTCTCAGCGCACCCACTTTTCTGCACCAGAGTCCACCGAGGACGGAGGAGGGCGGAGCCGGGTGGGGCCCCAGGAGGAAGGGGAGGGGGCTCTCAGGTGCGTAGGTGCTGCCCGTTCTGAAAAGGACCCTGGCAAGGTTGGAAGGAAGATGGGAGACGCTCTCCCAGAATAGGCCACAGTTACCAAGGTCACAAATGCATCTCCCCCCACCACTCCCGGTAAAACGGAACAGGGAAGACAGATGCAGAGCAAATGCCAAGGAGAAATAAGTCGCTTCGTGGTCTTCTGTGCGGACACAGCGTCCGAAGCGGGCAGAACTCCCGTAAAGGTTAAACCACTAGGGAAGCTGAGCTGCGTCCCCCTGGGATCCCGAAGCAGGAGTGTCAGTGGACAGACTACCGTCTCAGGGGCCGGGGAAAGCCGTCGCGGCAAGACCAGCACATGCACGCACGTGCACACGCATGCACACACGGAGCTTACATCGCTCTGTAAGCCGTACGCCTTCTTGGCCCACTCCACCCTCATGTCTGTGGGCAGAGCAGTAAAGTGGTGAGAGGCTGTCTTGTAGCCTATGCCTGTGGCCAGATGCTGAGCCTTGCGGGCATGCGCGAGGTGCACCATGTCCAGGGAGACGTGGCAGCGGGATCTGGTGTCCTCGAACCCCTTCTTGTACTCCAGTTCACTCTGCAGCTTGGACATTTGCAGCGAGTGGCTCATCTGTGAATCCCCTTGGGCATCCTTTGCCCCAATCAGCTTCCCTCTGGACCTCTCATAATCTTCCTTATACTTCACCTGAACAGGAAGAAGAGAGCGGGATATGTTAACATCTCCTAAAGGCATTGTTAACTTTCAAACCCTGGGTATGAAAGTCCAAACAAAGCCATACAACAGAATCTTATTAGATAACTACTGTCACAGTTTACTTCCTATCATCGAACAGTGAAATAAAATATTACTCATTATTTCTCTTTTCACCTCAGCTGCCAGGAAGCTCAGAGCTAAACTGAACACTCAGCTATACAACAGTCTATTCCCAAATTCCTGGTGCCATTCCATCTCTTGTCTATATTCTTCAACCTCATTTTCTCTGGATTTATTTTGAAGTGGCCTGTTGTTTCCTTTCTGGGAACAGTGAAAACATTATAAACAAAAAGTAGTCCGGGTGCCTGGGTGGCTCAGTCAGTTAAGTGCCGACTTCAGCTCAGGTTATGATCTCACTGTTTGCAGGTTCGAGCCCCGCATTGGGCTCTGTGCTGACAGCTCGGAACCTGGAGCCTGTTTCGGATTCTGTGTCTCCCTCTTTCTCTGCTCCTCCCCGACTCGCACTCTCTCTCACTCTCTCTTTCAAAAATAAACATTAAAAAAATTTTTTTAAGTAGTCATGAATGAAAATGACACAGAATAGCTAAAATACAGCTGCTGTTTGAGAAAGGGGCTCAAATTACAGAATGGGGGCACCTATACACACTTAAGAGTATGGGGAGCACAAGGAAGCATATTTGCTTGAAAAAAGACCAGGAGTAATGAAGATCAGAAGCTAATATGGACCTGCCTTAAAACCTGTAACCTTATTGGGAGACCTGGGCTCTCCTCTCATCTGTGCCAACAGCGGCAGTATCCATATCTGCCCCCATTTATTGAGCACCTACTGTGAGCCAGGCGTGGTGTAACCCCAGGCCCCTCAGAGTGCATCTGCAGGCCAGTGCTGGTTCATGAGCTCTTACCAGGAACAAGATAAGGACCTTAAGTCAGAATGTAAATCGACTGCATCCCCAAGCCAGGGTTTAGTTCAGCTGATCTCTACAGAGATTCATACAGAGAAGCAGCCTCATGGGCATGCATATCTTTTGGAAGCAAGACCGTCTTGATGAGGTTAGTGGACTTGGCCTTCCATTCTGGCCTAGGCTCCTTATCTCACATCAGACTCCCAACAGTCAGCCTTGGACCATGTAACACAACACACATCCGTTCATTTCATTTCCTTGTAAGCATTTTGCAACTACCAATTTACCCATGAGTTAATCAAGATTTTGAAAGGTCAAACGACCTTCCCAGAGTCACAATGTTTAACGGGGAATGGAGCCAGGATTTCATCCAAGGTCCATCTGACACCAGGGCCTGTACTCTCGATGGCTGACAGGCCACGACATCCTTAGATAGTCCTGGGGTGTCTCTGAGCATCAGATTGCCTGTCACATAGCCGTTTAGATCACCACTCATGCCGCCACCACGAACATCGCTTCCACCTACTGAAAACCTACGTGTGGCCAGCAGTGCACTCTCGGTTCCTATAGGATTATCTCACTGCAGTCCTATTTATCCCCACTTCGCACACTGGACCCTGGGGCTCAGGGAGATTAAGAGCCTGGGCAGACCCTTTCTGACTCTCCTAGAGGGAAAACGGCAGGATTCCTGGTGCCCTGTACAACTTGAGCACCTACTCACCTCGCTGGCCAGGTCCCTGTTGGCTTTGGCTGCCAGGAAGGCCAAGGAGTCCAGACGCAGCTCAAACCCTTTGGCCTTCTGGTTTTCCCAGCTGCTCTTATACAGTTTCTGAGGAGATGGAGGAGAAGAGAGGTCATCCTCCTGCGGGAAGCCTTCCCCAGACCCCGTAACGCTCCCTCCAGGAGGCAAACACAAAGTGCATGCTTCCACAGAAACCTGGTGACCTGAAGACAACCAGGCCTCCTTGTTCCTGCCTCAAGGCCTCCTTACACACAGGGCTTCGGTCAAAAGAAGCTGAATTTGAACTCCAGATGCCTTGAAAAATACTAGGCGTCTTCACAGAGGTCTCAAAGACATGCCCGAGGTGGAATAACATTGCAAAACGCCCAGCAACATTTCTGAAAGGTTCCCCACCCCTGCACATGCACTCCGCTCCTGCCCCCAGCCTCTAGTCCACCTGGGGCTTGTCCCTCCTCCTCCCATGTCCTTTCCTGCCCCCACCTGCAGATTTCAAGTTCTTTCTCCTGAAGGCTCCCTCTCTATGCTCCTTCTAATTTCCCCCTCTACCTAGGACTCAGACCAGGACTCCAAAGGCCTGGGAGCTGAGTGGGAGAGATGAGGAAGGCCCCTGCTAAGAGACAGGGAGGAGAGAGTTGGGGCCATGCATGCTTTTTGTGTACGTGAGTAATGGCCACCTTGTGCACACTCCTCACAGGGCTGTCTGTATATTAGCCCATTGAAGCCTCGTGACAACCCAGAGAGACAGGAACTAGTATTACCCTTACTTTACCAATGGGACAACTGAGTGCCAAGAACTAGCCCGGGGTCACACCCCTGGTAAGTGGTAGACGCAAGGATCAAGCAAATGCCAGCAGTCTGGAGCCAATGCCTTCAAGGTCAACTTCCAGCAATGCTCTGCTGCTGTTCAAACTGCGACCTTGGAAAAACCACTGCCTCCTACCCCGTTATACAGTCAGCGGCTCAAGGCTCCCTCCAGCTCATTCCCATGGAAAGTGGTCCTTCCCTCTCCCTCAAACACTGGCCAGGAACGAGGTCTGGGGGGTGAGCTGTTTATGACAACCAGATGTGCGGGACCCCCGGTGACACAGCACGGGGACCAGGCGCCTATGCAGGGAAGCAGTGCCTATGGCCGCCCCTCCTTCGAGCCGTACCTCGCTGAGATTGGCCGCGTTGGCTCGGGCCTGTAGGAAGAGAGGCTCGTCCTTGCTGATGCTGTACTGATGGACAGACTGCTTGTTCCCTGCCCTGTAGGCCACCTGTCAGGAGAGAGCACCGGGTCAGGAGCAGGTGGCAGGATGGGGCAGGTGCATGGCATCACCGGTGGGTCTTCAGATCTGCTTGGCATTTGTGTGACCTACACGGGGGGTCCGTTACAAAACCCGCCCAGACCAGACACTGGCCAGCAGAAGACGGCAAACGAGGCTTAAGGCAGGAGGGGTAAAGGCAGAAGGTGAGGCCGTGAGGAGCTGTGAGAAGAATGTGGTCAGGGGACCAACCTGAGAACACCGCCAAAGTTCCTGCCTTCACACTTCACCCTTGAGAAGGCACCGACCTTCCCAAGCTAGTCCCATCTGTGCCGTTCACAGCCACTGAAACTAACCCACGGGAGGGCTCAGATGAGCCCAGCCTCCCCGAATGAGAAAAACAGGAAGCATTCTCTGCCTCCTGCACCCCCATCATCAATCCCAACGCATTCACAGGTACTGACACCTGGAAAGCGAGCAATGACCGAAAAGACAGCGTAAGTGAACATCTACTGAATGAAAAACTTACCCCTCTGTTCTTTCTCTCTCCCCTTCCCTCCCACCCCCCAACCTGAGTTTCCAAACGGTGGTTTTCTGCTGACCCTGAGCTCCGTTGGCGGCATCTTTTCCAGCAAGTGTACCTGGACCTTTAGGAAGGAAGACTAGGAAGGTCCCGGCCACCCTGCAGCCGCCTTGGCACGCGCTCGGTGCACGTGCACGTACGCCTGTGCTGTTTCTCTATCACACCACCCATGCTGGAGCTCGCGTCACCCTCCTCAAAGGGAATTCTCTACTGGCTGCAGAATTACAGAGTCTTTGATGAGAGACAGAAGGAGGAGCAAGAAAGTAGAAGAAAGAAGAGACTGGGCAATACTGAGAGCTGAAATGAACAATGTCAGTCGGCACCTGTCCCCGAAACCAGCAGAGAAGGGGAGTGCGGGAGGCAGGGAGGGCTGGGGTCCAGTGCCCGGAGACAGCCCGTAACAGGAAAGGCTCTGTGGCTCCCGGGATCGTGCCTGGGCTGCCCCCGCCGTTGTCTCAGAGATGCCCAGCCCACGACACAGCAGCACGGTGGGGAAAGGGCAGCTCAGGACTCACCCCACTCTGCAGCCCCTGGCTCTTCTTGGCGTGCTCCATCTGGGAGCCGTCGGCCACACTGGTGAACTTCAGTTCATCCACCCTCTGCCTGTAGTTTTTCTGTTTCCAAAGAAAAAGGACCGCGTAGCATTGGGATTTGGCTGTCGCCGCCACCACACCCGTGCTTACATCCACGGCGCGCACTTTCAGGGACCCGCGCATCTTCTTGGGGCGGGGGTGAGGGCACTGTTAGAGCTGGTCCTGCAGCTCAGTTGGGACCACGCAGCCCTGAGATGGCCTGCTCTGGTGAGCCTCTTTTAGCTGCCGCTCTTGAATGAGGACTTGGATCTCTCCCTCAGGAAACCCTATATTTTGCCGTAGGCCCTGGGATGCACCCATTTTATAAATCAGGCTCTCGCACAGGAAAAGTGAGGCGGAGGGAACATGGGCTTTGCAACCAGGAAGACCGAGGCCGAATCTCGCCTCTGCCCCTTTCCAGCTTCATGACCTGGGTCACCTCCTTAACCACCCGAGCCGCCCTTGCTACAGTGGTACCAAAAATAGAAGCTGTCTCACTCTGGGGTAGGGCAGAGCCTCAATGCCATGCTTTCCATGAGCGGAGCCCTGGGACACAGCAAGTGTTCACATCCGCTATCACTGTTGGGCATGGTGCCATCAGGATTATCCAAGGGTCACCTGTGCTATAGGGAAAGGGGATGCCCGGAGCCACCGAGGGGAGGCTGGCGGTCAGGCGGCATTCACCCGCCACCCTCTTCGTGTTCCCGATCACTGAGGTCTTGTCCTCCCAGTATCCCCGCCTCACGCCCACAAAGTAACTGGCAAGATTTCAAATGTGCTAATTCTGTCTGCCCGCAGGGACTCCTCGTCCTTCCCAAAGCTTAGTTCCTCTGGCTTTTCCACCAGAGGTGCCCAAGTGGACGGGAAAGGCGGCTGCAGAGGGTGGCTTTACTGAAGCCAAGGGTTCACGTGGCGGGGAGAGCCGAGATGAGCCCCACTCCAGGGCTGTCACGTCAGCAAGAGGGTCATGGGCACCCCCTGAGCCCAAAACATGGTTTGGGATATTGAAGACTCCAAATTTCCTCCCTTTACGAAAAAAAATTCTAGAGAAAATATTCCAAAGAGACTTGTCATTGTCCTCTCTCGTGCCAGAGTGTTGAATGGGAAAACTGCGCCACACAATTGAAGGAAGTCGCATTTCCCTACCATGGTTGGAAATTACTGATTCTTCCAGGCTCCATAGTGGTCAAATCATAAGAACTGAGGAGCCAAGAATCCACCCCGTACAGGGCACATCAGACACATAAAACAGGCAAGGAGAGTACTGTTTTCCTGGCCCTTGAGGAGCTTAATAATGAGGAGCCCGAGGAAGTGAGACAGAGTTGGAAATTCCTAAGGCTGGAGGTCAGCTGGCCGGGTCTCCTCACCGCATCTTTATCCAAGACCAATGGGGCTTGGGTTTCTCCACCTGGACTTCAGCAGGCCTGAAAGGACTGCGTCATGGGAACCCGAAAGCCTTATTCTCGTTGGTCTATCTTCTGTATTTCTGTATCCTGACCTTACATGTGTCTGTGTCTGACAGAAGGATGAGCAGTGGAAAAACAAGAATCGTTTATACAACGGGCTTCGGGGACGCAATACCGCCTCATGGTCAGGAGCTGGGGTGTCGGGCCCAACACACTGGGGCAGAGCCCAGCTCTGCTACTTACTCGAGACAGGACTCTATGTCTCTTTCCTCATTACACTGAGGATATTAATTGGGGAGTGACAGTGACTACTCACACAGGGCTGCTGTGAGCAAC
>NC_043701.1:170237797-170276229 GCF_006229205.1 Suricata suricatta
TGATGGTGGTGATGGTGGTGATGGTGGTGATGGTAGTGATGGTGGTGGTGATGGTGATGATGGTGATGATGGTGGTGGTGATGGTGGTGATGGTGGTGGTGATGGTGATGGTGATCATGGTGATGATGGTGGTGATGGTGGTGATGGTGATGGTGGTGGTGATGGTGGTGGAAGTGATGATTGTGGTGGCAGTGATGGTGGTGGTGATGGTGATGATGGTGGCAATGGTGATGATGGTGGTGGCGATGGTGGTTGTGATGATGATGATGGTGATGGTGATGATGGTGATGGTGGTGGTGATAGTGGCGGTGATGGTAATGATGGTGGTGGTGATGGTGATGATGGTGGTGGTGATGCTGATACTGATGGTGGTGGTGATGTCAGTATTGACAGTGGTGACAGTGATGCTGGTGGTGTGGTGGTGAGGAAAAGTAGCATGCTACAGTAGAATCAGTACAGTTCCAATAAGTTAGAGTTCTAGGATCTAATTCTCTACCCCTCTACTTTTACTACTGACTACTACACAACTTTGGGTAAGACACCATCCTTTTGGCCCCAACTGCCCCAACAGGAAATAAGAAGTATCATTCTGTTCTCGTCTAAACTAAAGCCAAATTCTCAATGTCTCTGTATATTTCATGACTATGCACTTCACAGATCTTGTTCCGTAGGCACATCCAAAATGGCAACCCAGATGCCAACTCTCTCATTCTATTTAAACCATGGCTACTTAATGACTCATCAGGGAATTATATCTGGCTGCATCATGCAAGCAGCATAACTTGGAGCAGCAATTGTAAGGCAGAAACTCAATGCTCATGTGTCCTTTTTGGCTGGTGCGGTTTGACAGGGAAGACCTGATCTGAAACCAAGTGTGTCCCTTGCAGCAGAACTCCCCTTCTCCAAAGGATTTTGGTAAGTGACATTTACCAAGGTTAATCCCCAGCCATTACAGTCGTTTATAAGGAGTGTCTTTTCGATTGGTTAGAGTTTAGATGACCCAGTCATTTGCTAAATAATTTGAATATCAAGTGTGTCATGGCCACAGGAGTCATCCAGGATATTGCCACAATAGACAGCGTGCTTGGTGTCTAACTCTCCCCATAGAATGAAGCTCCACTCGGAGGAATCTGTTATGTCTTGTTCATTCTTCTAGCCCCGATGTCTTACACAGGATCTTGCCCATAGTCGTTGCTTGGTAAACATCTGTGGAATAAATAGCTGTGCCCAGGCCCCTTTGTACCTTGAGCAGTAGAAAGCGGTCACCATTAGGGGCCACACCTCTCATCTATTTTATTTTTAATGTTTTTAACATTTATTTTTGAGAGAAAGAGACAGAGCACGAGCAGGGGAAGGGGTGGAGAGAGAGGGAGACACAGAATCTGAAGCAGGCTTCAGGTTCTGAGCTGTCAGCACAGAGCCCAACAAGGGGCTCGAACCCATGAACCGTGAGATCGTGACCTGAGCCAAAGTCGGATGCTTAACTGATTGAGCCACCTAGGCGCCCCTATTTTAAAAAGAACAGTACACTTTGGCTAAATAAAGAAGGCAAACACACTTCTCATGCAAACGAGGAAAGAAATTGGAGATGGAAGTCAATAAAAAAGGGAGCAGTCCCAGGTAAAGTTGGCCCTGGAAGGACTTTTAAAGTAGCAGGAGCCTGAGTAAAGTGTTGAGGACAGAAAACAGTTTACCTCACTGCTCATCTTGGCAACCTGCAGAGAGTGCAGAAGCCTGGAGTCCGTAGTTCCCATGACTTTGCCTTTTGATTTTTCATATTCTTCTTTATACTTAATCTTGAGAGAAAGGAAAAAATTATACTGTAAGGGGAAAAGAAACTTTGCCATCGAAGGGGCTCTGGTATTGACAGGCAAGGGGAACAATTCTGAAAACAACCTCCCCATCGTTCACGAACCCAGAAGAAGATTAAAGAGGCGTGATGTTTACAACGTTAGCAGTCATTATTTTTTCCCCCCGCAGGACCACTGGCATTTTCTTGGAAGCATTTCTTATGCGTTTCTGAGTTAATGAGAGAATACCTACATTGCTCGCAAGCTCTCCAGCGGCTCTGGCGGCCAGCAGAGACATAGCATCCAGCTTCATCTCAAAGCCTTTCCCCTTGGCCTTCTCCCAGCCTTCTCTGTACTTCACCTGGCGGACAGAAACACAGGTGAATAGGAGTCACGATCCACATTCCTGCCGAAAGTTAAAAAGACGTTTAAAACGACGACACCATCCACAAAGCTGGTGTCTTCATCTGTCTGCGGACCGGAATCTTGCCTATGATTGTCAAAATGGTAACAGCAGTTATTGACACGGTTTGCTGATTCCTGAGCTCTGGGGCTGTGCGGGGCAGAGGGGATGGGCTAGGACAAAGAGAAGAGCCATGTGTCCATCCTAGCTCTGTTGTTTCCTGATCATGAGACCTTGGGGAAAGTACATGAGCTCTTTCAGCCTTACTTTGCCATTTGGAAAAAAAAAAAAATCTATTATCTGTCTCAGGGCTGCTGTGGGGATAAACTGGATATAGAACATGCAAACAGATGCCAACCTGGTAAAGATGGAAGGCATTGATATTACCATGGTAACAACACCTTCAGTTTATTGGCCTTTCCTAAGTGCCTTCTACTCATCAACTGTATATACTTTGCATTAGGCTGTGAAGCTCAGAGACATCAATGACCTCACATGGGTCACACAGCTTACAAACAGCAGTGCCAGCATCTGACCTGGGGGATTCTCCTACCAAAGCCCATGCTACTGTGTCCCTGTAATAAATGGGTCCTTGGGGCTACGATAATTGAATATTTCATATACAGGTTGCCTATCTCAGTGGGCAACACAGAGCAGGCATTCAATAAATGCTTGTTCCTTTTTTCCTTCTCCTGCCCCCATCTAGAATGGGAAGCCTAATCTCAAACCCCTGGTGACTCCAGGAAGAATCTAGTGATTAAGATTGATCTCAAAACATGGGGTGCCTGGGTGTCTCAGTCAATTTAGTGTCCGACTTCAGCTCAGGTCACGATCTCACGGTTTTCGGATTTGAGCCTTGCATCAGGCTCTGTGCTGAGCGCTCAGAGCCTGGAGCCTGTTTCAGATTCTGTCTCCCTCTCTCTTTGCCCCTTCCCTACTTGCATTCTGACTCTCTCTCTCTCGCTCTCTCTCTCAAAAATAAATATACATTTAAAAAAGGGGGGACACCTGGGTGACTCAGTCTGTTAAGCGTCCAACTTCAGCTCAAGTCATAATCTTGTGGTTTGTGAGTGCAAGCCCGTGTCAGGCTCTGGGCTGATAGCTCAGAGCCTGGAGCCTCCTTCAGATTCTGTGTCTGCCCCTCCAATGTTCTCGCTCTGTCTCTCAATAATAAATTTAAAAAACATAAAAAAAATAATTTTAAAAAGATTGATCTCAAAATTTAAATTTTCTCCACACAGCAAAGCACTGGTCAGAAGTCACCAGGATGAGGATGATGATGATGATGATGGCGTGTGTGTGTGTGTGTGTGTGTGTGTGTGTGTGTGTTGAAGCACATGCCACACACATGCTTGGATAATGAGAATTGCATTTCTATGCTCAGTTTATCCCCAGCGAACTGCCATGGGCCACAAGATGGCAAAATTCAAGACAATAACATGATGGGAGCCTCTGATGAATGTCTCTCACCAAACAGAACAGCGCCTGCTTGTTGGGACCGGCGCCCTCATCTTCACAGAGGTTACACAACCCCTCCCACACTCTCACCTCCATCGCTTGCTCACCTCACTAAATAGTTCAGCATTGGCTTTGGCCTTCACCATCTGAGGTACGTCCTGTGGCAGTGTGTAATTCAACTTATTTTTCTCGTAGTCAGCGCGATAATTCACCTGTCGGATTTAAAATCAACCCATGGGGTAAATGCAAGGTTTTTATACAGACAGAAGGTGAATTTTGGAGGCCAGGCTCTCTTTTTCACTTCCCTCTCCTACCCAAGAGCTGACAAGGAGTTTCTGGAAAAGGCATTTGACGAGGAAGCCTGCAGGTTTATGAGTGTTTTAAATTAGCTGATTAAAGAGGTCAAATGAAACGTAAGACGACTCAAAGGCACACTCAGTGTTGTGAGTTCATAAGAGATTTCCCTGTGGTTATTTCACCAACTCTCCTTTGAAGCACTGTGGATATAGAACTTTTTTATTTTTATTTTTTTTAATGTGCTACACTGCTGAACATCTTGCTATATGCAGAGTAGATACTCTGGGAGTAACTATCAAAGGGCTGCTCACATCAGAAAAAAAAAGCCATCTAAGTCTACATACAAAAAAAGAGTCAACCACGCATTAGGTGTTTGCCAGTGGAAAAATACAGCATCATCTGAAAAGCATCCTTGGCCCCAAACTGAACCTGAACCTGATCCAACCTATAAATCTAGCTACTATTTTATGGGACATTTGGAGACCAGAGGAACACGTAAGTCCACACAGAGATCCCGTAAGCAAAGCTCAGACAGTGGGGAACACAACAGGATAAATAGTCCGGTTTCTTCAATAAACAACTTGCAAGAAAGAAAAGAGAAAAACAGGAAAACTTAAAGATGAAAAGACTCTTAAAGCGCTGTCAACCATTCACAAGCATGGACCTCATTTGGATTCCGTGTCACACAAGCTGCAAAACAACATGATAACTTTATGAGATCCTCAGAACATTGGACGCTAGTAGACACTGGTGGTATTAAGAATTACTATTAGTTTTTTGTTGGGATATATTAAAATTGTATAAATATGTTTAAGCATTTTGGTATCTTTTAGAGATTTATGCTAAATTATTGATAGATTAAATTATATAACCTTTGGTCTTCTTGAAAATAACCCAAGATGGGGGAGTGGATGGACAAATAGATGAAACAAGACTGGCCATGAGTTGATAGTGGTTGAAGCTGAGTGATGGATACACGGGGATTTATTACATTATCCTTTCTACATTTAAATATATCTGGAATTTTCCACAATAAAAAGCTTAAATTGAGGGGAGGGTGACATTTCATGGCTGTCACAGGACATATGTTGCCAATAATGAAAGCCACATCCTTTGGGAGCCAGATATCCAGGGATCACAAAGCGATTGTGCGTCTCCCACCCCTGGCTGGACGAGGGCAGGTTACTTACATGACTCAGTTGCTGGGCGTTGATTTTGGCTTGGACAATCTGAGGGGTATTGGTCACAGAGCTGTATTTCAACTTGTCAATGCTTTGCCTATAGTTGACCTGGTTAAAACAAACAAATAAACAAAAATCACTTTTCTCTAAGATTTGCTTAGGAGTTCCCTGCCTCGATGCTCAGCAGAGTTGTGATTCTGTGATGTCTACAAAAAGGATCAAAGATTCCCATTGGAAATCAACAGACTCTCCAAGCCCATAGATAGAAAAACAAAACAAAATAAACAATTGAAGAGTGACTGACTTGAATAGGCACACAGTGAGCAGTGAGAACAGGTAAAGGTGCTCATGCTCATTATTATTGCTATGGATCAGAGAAATGCATATTAAAACTGCAATTAGACATCCCTCCGCATTTGCCTGAAGAGTGAACATTGAAACCACTGACTATACCAAGGGCTGGCAAGGATGTGGAGCTGCAGAAACTCTCACAGCACAGCTGGCGGAAGCGCGGGTTGGCACAGCCATTTTGGGAACCAATATGGTGCTTTGGCATGCGTGCGTGCGCGCGTGCGCGCACACACACACACACACACACACACACACACACACAGAGACCCTAGGCCTCAACAATTCTATTCCTAGGCGCATTCCCAATGGAAACACATGTACAAGGTCACTGTGTAATAATTCAAGCCACCTATCTATGCTTAATGTACTTTTCTATATATGTTTTATGCTTCAAAAGAAAAGAGGTTTGTTAAAAAGGGAAAGAAAAATGCAAGAGGGAGAAAAAGTCCAACTGAGGCCAGAGGCATGTCTATGTAGGAGGCAAAGGCGCATCAGTGGCTCTGCGTGAGGATGGCTTCACGTGTCTTCACCTTGTGTACCCGTCCGGGCCTGGCCCTCACTTCCACCCTGGCAGAGTCCCTGAGAACACGGCCGAAAGCTTGGCATGTTCATGAAAGAAGAAGGGTGGGCGGGCTCAGAAGGAAAGGAGGTAAGATAAACCTCCAGCACTGCCTACTGCACTCACTTTCGGGTTTCCCACCATTTCAAGACCCCAGGGGCTCGTGGGTTTTCTCGTGGGTTTGGAAAATACAATTTACCCTGCAGAGATTCAAGGATTACCATGAGAAGACATTCATCCAAAATCATCTTATTTTCCTCCAAACATGCCTAAGATCCACTGTAGAGAGAATGTGAACTGAGCAGAGAGGTAAAGGAACACATGTCTGTGGCCTGATGGCAGGTGACAAGGGAAGGGGCGGAGGGGGGGAGCTGAGTGAGGAGGGTGCGGAGCCCAGCCCGCGTGGAAGGGGAGCTGGGATGCAGACGAGCTGAGGTGGTGGATGGCAAACGGCCTGTTCCACAACTTAACCAAGGCTGGCCCTCAGTCCAGGTAAAGGAGGGAACACTTAACGCATCCGTAACCTAAACCTGACCTTCTTCCCTTCTGCCTGTGGGTCCTCTGTCATTCATTCATTTGTTCATTCATGCATTCCTTCAACAAACAGTCACAGAAGGCTACTCTGCACAGAGGGAGCAAACTTGCTGCAGCGCTGTCCACAGATATCTCAGGTGGGTCCTTGCGCCCAGGACCCCAAACTGACCCAGTAGCTTGGGACACCTGAGCCCCTCTGTCTACAGGCTCCTGGCTGGGCCCTCCTGTCAGCTACACCCTGGCTTCATTCACAGCATCGACATCACTGAACACCCTACATCCAGTCTTCATGCCTCCATTGTATTGCCTGGAGCCCAAGCCCCCACTGGGTCTCCCACGAAGGGTGGCAGCTTCTTTAGGCCTAGGTCATGCCTAGGAATGTCACACCCCTTTGCTGAGTCCCCACTGTCTACTAGCTCTCTTGCTCAAACCTCCACCTACTGTCTCTGGCCACTGGCCTTGCCCTCTGCAAGGGGCTCACACCTGTGGCCACCACTGCACTGTCCTCGCACTTGCTGTCTGTCTAGCGTCTGATGCCTCCCATTCTATCTGCCGGCTGCTACTTCCTATTGCTGCCTTCATAGGCGACAGCTCACCTCAGGGAGACTTTGCAGCCCAAAGGTCACAAAGTCTGTGACAGCTAGACAGACCCCTAGCTGGGCACAGGTGAAGTGCTGGTAGGGGCTGACGGTTTGGCCTCATTGTTGGGGAAGCAATAGGGAGTGGTGGGGAGTGTGGCAAAGTCCAGGAGCTGCTATTCAGCTCTGGGAAACAGTTACAGTGCAATAGTGCAGGGCCAGAGTTTTCAGATCTTCCAGTTATTCCAAAGAAACCAGAAATCCATTTTATTACGTCAAGTCTTGCCATTTTTAAAGGCTGACAAATAGTTTAATATTTTTAAAGCCCAGTGACTCAAGTGAAACAGACCTAAAGGCCATTGTATCCTTCCTCTCTTCCATGTAGTCACTCCATTCTTGCCTGGCCCAACGTGGGCTAATAACAATCATGGCTTAACAATAGCACTTACTATGTGCCTGGTACTAGTTCAAGTGCTTCACACACATTGATGCGTTTAATCCAACCACCCCGAGGGGAGCCATTCTTATTATCCCCACCTTACAATGTGAAAACTGAGTCCCAGAGAACTAATTTGCCCAAGGTCACCCAGCTAATGTCAGCCAAAGTGGCTCTCCTTGGAATCCTGGTTTGCCAAAGCCAGGGTGCTTGGAACTTTTTTTTTTCTTACAGATGAAGCAGGGATTCCCCCGTAGCTAAAGCTACCATTGTTTAGACAGGCAAATATATTCTGGGTATGAACAAATGACTTACAAATTAACTCCTAAAATAGGATCTAGGAAAATTGACCTTTCCTGACACTGAGCCACAGGGTATTTTGTTGGATTTGGAGATAAAGAACGGCATCGCTTTGTGCTTTTTGGTTAATGGTCCAGGGAGAAAATTTTCTGCACATTCTGGGTTGTGGACATGGAGTACATAGGAAAAGTAGGAAATATAAAGTCATTTCAATGTCAACCATTAATGATATTATAGTACAGTGGCTTCCTAGTGCCTTAACTCAGAGGCAAAATTATCATCTCATAATAAAGAGTCTGTTAGAGTTCAGAGTTATGCATGATAAAATGTCATGAAAACTGTATTTTTTAAGGCATATTCCTTCCCAATCATTCTGCATTAAGTATGTTGCAGAGCACAATTACTCTCCTCTGCGGGACATAATTAACAGTCTCCAAGATTAATCACATCCCTGCAACATCACAGATGGTTGGCCATTGCTTCAATCTACTTGCTGAAGAAGCTCTTTGCTGAGGATGGAGTCTCATTTTAATGCTATCAGTGTTGATAAAATCCATCTGAAGAGAATGCTCTCTAATTAAAGACCCATGGCTTGTTTATTTCATTTCATAGCTGTCTGACCACCTTTAGAGCCACCAGACAGAGAGACCATAAATGTTCTTGTAATGGATCCCCCAAACTTCCTTCCCCCAATACTTCCTGTGTCTAAGTCTCTACATTATGGGGTGGTGAATTCAAATTCACACAGGAGCCAGGAAGGGAAGGTAGAGGAGAGTAAGAGGACACAGAGCAGCTGTCAGTCAGTCCTAGCCAGTTGCTCTCACACAGGAACTAGGGTGGCATTCCTAGAACTTTTAGATTTTTCCAGAATAGATGAAAATATGAACTTTTATATGAGCTCTCAAAATCTCTATAAGTTGATCCAATTACTTTGTCAACACTGTGTGGTCAAACTAAACATCTCTGGAACCTGGATCTGCTTCTTGGGCTTCAGAATCTCCCCCTGCTTCTAATTAGTATTTCTAATCCCGTCTGGTTTGATTCCCCTATCAGACTTGTGCAGCTGAGCAGGCTGTATTTCAGGGGCATAGTTTGATCCCCAGCCTTACAAAGACACACGTAAGAGCAAGTCCTGTTACGACCAGAGTACAAAGTTGTAGGAATCTCTCTCCTTATGGGTGTGCTCTCAGGTGTGATTGATGGAGTTTTACAGACTGAGCACACACTCATGTTTTAATGAGGTGCTCTTGGTCCTCAAGTTTCCCAGGTAGCACATGCAGCCAAAAAAGGAAGGAAGTGGCTTAGGTGGTTAAATGTGACCTTGGGTTTCATCAAGGTGAAGTGAGAAGGTCAACCCTCCCCAACTTCCTGGGAAAAGCAGCAGCAAAGCTTAGGCCCTTTATAGTCCTTGACTTCCCATTCTTTGCTTTGCTGTACATTTGAAAGGCCCATTTCATTCACTACATTATCATTTGCCAATGATTGTCCTGTAAACTGTGTTCAACATGAGATGCCCAGCTGAACCGGACAGGGCTCCCATTCTGAGCAAAAGGGTGGGTGATCTGAAGACCTATTTACCAAGAGCAAAACCCAGGTCAACTACTGGAGTCGTGCAGATCCCAAAGCAATGTTAAGGAATGTAGCACTGCACATTCAATAAATATGCGTTGAATTATTTGTTAAATTATTGATTGGTTGGAGATAACCATCACTGGCAAATAACTGTGATGTGAACTCAGGTCTAAACCACCTTAACTGCTGTTTAAGATAGCAGAAGACTTTAATCTTTCTCTTTGTACTTTTCTGTATTGCCTAAATTTCCTGTAATAAGCATATACGGTAAAATTCCAACACCTAGACAATAGTAAATTTAATTAATTATACCTATTTCATTGGGACAAGCCAAACTATACATAAGCAAAATCACTGCTATAATAATTAAGAAATACATCCAGTTTCCCAAGTGCTCCTGAGAGACAATGAAGTCAACATTACCACTTCTTCTCACCTTTTAGCCATTTTATTTTACTTCCTGCAGTCCTTCAACGTATCATACTCCAAAACTTTAAGTTAAAAAAAAAAGCCCCTCATTGCTAAGGAACGATTACTTTCAATGTGCCCAATGGCAAATATATTCTATCAAATTCTAAAAGGAGAAACTGAATAGCAGGTTATTTTCAAGATGGAACCAGGATTGTCTCCACTTTACTTGGGAAATCTAAGAGTTGCCAAACATGCATACATGGGCTTCCTGGTGGAAAAGTTCCCCTTCCCAATCCCTTCCATCTGTTATGAACTGTTGTATCTTGTCTCTTTCCATCTTTGTACGTAAGAATCCCTCCACAGGAGGAAGGGACAAGCAATAATGCAGAGGTGCTACTGGAAGAGGACTTACATCTTTCAAGGGAGCCAGCTTCACTGTGGTTTGATAGGAAGGGGTGAGAGTGGCTGGGTAGTTGTAGTCAACGACGTCATGCTTATAATCAGCCTTGTAGGCAATCTGAAACACAAAGGGAAAAAAAAAAACGAGAAAAAAGAAATTAGTCCCCACTTTCTTTTGACTTTGTTTGAATAACATAGGAAATTTCTAAAAAGTAATCAGAAATAAAATTAATTCAGTTTCACCACCTCCAAGGGAAATTAAATTGTGTTCATACTCTGCCTTTAATTAATTTGAATTCTTCTTAATTAATCCAAAATTAGTGAACTTCCATCTGTAGCATATTTTTGTTTTATCTTTCTTATTAATGATGGAACCCTTTACAAAGGGAAACCATGGCACATGGGGTATATGATGAAAGAGCTTCTTGGCTGAACCCCCAGAAAATAAATGAAAAGTCAAGATTTAAAAATTTCTTTTTCTATAGGCCAAATTTGACATTCTCAAGAAGAGGAAATTTGACATTTGTGTGTTTTAATAATGAAATCGGTTTCTTGTAGGTGCCCTGTACCTCCAAGATTTACAACTTGACATTTGCAAAGCCATCAACTGAATTGACAAAGCCAAGGAGAGATTAGCAGATTCCACACGATGGTATCTGATCTACTTTGTTGTCCTACCACCTTGACCAAGACTTCCACACAGGAGGTCTTCAATGAACACTACCTCTGAATAAATGAATAAACCAATCAACCAACCAACCAACTCTAAATAAATCACAATACTAAATAAATGCTAAATACTAAACAAATCACAAACACTGTGTGAGGGATTTCAAAAATTATGCTCAGCCATTTCTCTCTCTCTCTCACAAACTGAACGCTTTTCTCACACTAGATCCAGGATAACAGATTTAAGAACTCGTTAAGCCAGAGAAAGCTGAGATCGATAAATGTTAGCTTTTGGAAACTGTCAACCTAGCTTTGGTTGTGTTGGTTAATGTTTACTTTACACAATAGAACACTGACTTCTACAAAGGGAAGTTGAAAAAGAATTGGCTGAAATATTCATGTTTCTCCTCCCTCCACCCCAACAGGTCCCCAGATCTATAGGCCCTACAAACTAGGACTCACATTGCTTGCCAGGCTTCCAACCTTCATAGCATGGAGTGTCCGTCTGTCCATACCAACTCCTTCATAGTGGCCTCTCATATGGTTCTGGTAGTTTTCTTTATATTTATTCTACATGGAAACAAAAAACTTTCAATAAAAGCATTCTCTTCCCAACCTGTTGAATATAAATTACTACTCATCTTAATGTACTAAATTGTTAATATAAATGATTAAATAGAATCTACTGAAGTAGCCATCATCCACTAAATACAAAATCTTTTTTCTTTTAGCAAAACCGCTTACATTGCAAGCAAGCACAAGAGGCTGGAGTGAGACTAGCACACAGGCACATAACCAAACACAGGATCTGGGTGAGCACAGACAGCACAAAACAGACCCAGTCTTCTTTGAGCGTTTCTAATTGTAAATATACCAGATATTTCCCATATGAAAACCTACCCTGAGCGTGTGGAACTCTCCAATGGGCAGGCACTGATGATGCAGGTGCTCAGGGCAAAGCCCCATGCTCGGGCTGGTACAAATCACTGCATGCTATTACCTCCATTTCTAATTATACGGAGAATGTAACCTGAGCTTTGCCAAATTCTGTGATTCCTTTACACCACAAATTGGTTACGACCAAAACCACGTGAAATAAGGATGTCACATCCCAAATGCAGCTTACCAGATGAAGAGAAAAGCAAAACAGGACGCCAAAGAAGTCATAAATAGGAACATGTGGGTAGCTTCCAATGAAGCTACATTAAAATCATCTCCCCTGGGAAGCCACTGAGTTCTAGGCACTGAGATTCTTTAGACAAATACTCTCACCATATATCAGACATGATCCTACTCAGTTCATCTTCACAAATACTCCCCGGGGTGGGAGGACTTAGTATCATCCCCAGTTTACAGGTGGACGAAGTGCTCGGAGAGCTTGAACAAGTGGCCCAAGGTCAAACACTTGGCTAATTATGGAACTCCAAAGCTGATTGTCTTAACCCCTATATTTAGGCAATAAATTCCTCCTTGAGCCTTACAAACTCCCTCATGATTGTAAATTCTACTATTATATGCAGCTAAGAGGAAATAAAATCACATCTATGTAGCTGTGTAGGTCCTTGAGGTACTCAAGGAAGCATCCCCAGAACTCCTCTGAGAATTTCCAAACTTGCAAATGCCACTCTAGCGTGTATCTGCTCATCCGCACAGTGAAGAAAGACCACCTGGGTCCCCAGGTTAAATGATCGGGTACTAACGAAGAAGCATGAGGTCACATGGAGAGGGGATGTCACATGCTCAGCCAGGCTCCCTCCCCCGCATTCACCGCCAGGAGCCAGATTCCGCTGCACAGGACGAACACAAGAAGAGGGGTGCGACCATGAGGACTCCAGGCCAAGTGCGTGGCGGGGGATGTGACAGAATTTAACACTGACATGGCCTACTTCCTGCAGGCAACCTTAACCAAAACTCTCGGGTATTCATGCCGAAGAGGCCATGCTTCTGAGACAAACAGGTATATTCACAGACACTGTCTCTTAAGAGACCTAGAAATTAGCTCGGGGAAAAAGCCCCAAACAACCGCTGACGTGTTAGAAACTCACATCACTGGTGAATTTTGAGATCTTGCTCACGTTCCTGAATTGAGGCGTCTCACAGTAGTTGATACTGTGACCTTTACTACTTTCCAGGTCCTTCTTATATTCCACCTTGGAAACCAAAACACAGATGCACAGTAGAACCAAACCCAAAGTCACTCTTGAAAAATGTCACCAGGACTTTGCCAGGATATTTTTAGAAAACTTTCAACCCATCATTTAAAAATACCAGGCATGAGATACTGTAAGTAAACAGTACATGTTTCCCTTTCAAATAATAAATAAGTAAATCAGCGATTTGGTTCTGAAAATTAAAGAGATATAGTCCCTTTCAAGAGAAACTACGGTAAGATTTCATATATCCCCAAAAGTGGTGAAACGGGTTTGAGAAATCGGGACAGTGGTCTCTCGGGGGAAAGTGCCGTGGGACTGTGAGCGGCATGTCTGAGTCATGTTCTGTTTCTGGATCTGGAGGCTAAGTGCATAGATGTGTCGCTTGTGGAAATCTTTTCCCTTAGGCACACATGACCTCTACACTTCCCCATATATACACCTCAATAAAATATAGCCCAAAAAGTTGCTTTACCAAGGAGAATAATAAATGAGACCACTAACAGATGCACATAGTGTTTCTAATTTTAAATGGGTTGGCTAGTTGTGCTCTCTTGGGTAACTGGATGTAAGATGTAAGACTATAGTCATTAAATAGGCTCCGAGTTGTCCTGGGTAATTCGAGGAGGCAGCTGAAGACTGAGTACCATGAATAGAGCATGACCGGTGTATCTTACTGGATAAACATAACAGCGAAAGGAAACCAAAGGTTCTCTTGTGATGTCTTACCAAAAATTATATATATGTAATTTGTTATCCTATCTTATAAAACATATGGTGGAAATATGCTTTTTTGAAGTATGCAAGATGCATTTATAATGCTCACAATCTGATGTACAGTGAAAAAAATGTATCCCAAACTGTAAATATAGTTGAATTCTAATCTATAAATGTCTTCATATTCATAAACTAGCATATAGTATCTTCACCCAGAAAAAGGCCAAAATGTTAACAGTTTTTTTCCTGGGTGGTAAAACTGTACTTTCGGGGTGCCTGGGTGGCTCAGTCGGTTGAGCATCTGACTTAAGCTCAGGTCATGATCTCACAGTTCGTGGGTTTGAGCCCCGCATCAGGCCCTGTGCTGACCGCTAGCTCAGAGCCTGGAGCCTGCTTCAGATTCTGTGTCTCCCCATCACTTTTCGGCCTTTTGGCTAAGATCAAGTGCAGATTCTGTGTCTCCTTCTCCTCTGCCCCTTCCCTATTCATTCTCTGTCTCTCTCTGTCTCTTAAAAATAAATAAATGTAAAAAGAAAAAAACTGTACTTTCAGAGATTGGGTTCCAGTTCTATTCCTAAAAGTTTCTCTGAACCAGAATAAGACGCTTTACTTCTCCAGACCTATGACAAAGTGAGCACCTAACACTTTCAAAGGTTCCATCTAGATCTACTGTTCTGTGAATTAAGAGCAAGGTCTGGCAAATACTGGTCTCTGCTCTTGTGGCGTGAAAGCAGTCATCAACAATATGTAACCAACCATGATGTGGCCGTGTTCCAATAAAACTTTATTTACAAAACCAGGCTATGGGTCGGATTGGCACTCAGGTTGTAGTCCGCTGACCTCTGGCCTGGAGCATCAGAACCATCTCAAACATTTGTTGAAAGTGCAGATTCCAAGACCTAGGCACCCATCTATGACTCCAAAATACGTGAGTGTCCTGATAAGATCACTCCTGGTGATTCTGAGCAGCCCAAGGTTAGAGGACCACAGAGTAAGTAATAGTTCGGGGTTAAGGACTGACCTTGTGAGGTCAGAGAAGAAAAATATTTTAGGCTATCTGAATATCTAGTTCTGAGTTGCGGATAACTGACTAACAGGAGTACTTTTAATAGCTGTCATTCAAGAGGTTGCTAACTCAGATGCCTTTAGGATCCAGAGAGGAAATGCCAGTGAGAGGCTGCTGTGAAAGAAAGGACTGGAGGGCACGATAAGGATTTGGGAGCTCCAGGGGTTACATCCTTGCCAGGGCCCCAGCAATTCAACAAATCTGAATCACTGGGCAGACCAAACAACACACACAAGTCTGGCAGCCCGTCATGCCCCCAAGGGAATGGGAATTCATACGACACACACAGCTTCTGGGAAATCTGGCCAGAATAACAGGAAGGTGAGGGAGCTGCAATGTTGGATGTCCACTCTGTAACAATGACATACTGTGACCAGGATTGGCTAGGGCAGTAGTCCGCATCCAAAAATCTACTGCCCGAAACGTCTGACAATCTACACCCTGTGAGAATTCGAGAAGATACTGTTGAACCCTGAACCCTAGGGGAAACTTAATTTTAAGTTCCATGTGTTTGATTCTGAGCTCTCTTGTCAGTGGTTTCTACGGCACACTCGTTCCACAGGAACTGGGAATGACATGTAGCACATAAGCCACGTTCATGGCATTTTTCACGCTGGGGTCGCCCCGTCTGCTGTCCCCCATACACACCTCACTCACAAGCTTGTTCACGCTCTGCGCCCGCTTGAGAACCAAGTTGTCTTGGGCTGGGAGGGAGTGATAATGTGCAGCCCCTTTCATCTTATTGAAGTCCTGCCTGTATTTTATCTGAAAGAAACACACAAAGAGAGAGTTGGTGTTTTCATGCTCCGGAAGAGAAGTGACTCCAAAATGACCTCACATTTAATGTCAACATTTACTTAATGGAATTTTCTGAAGGGAAAATGAAAAAAATCATAGACACTTTTTTTCTCCATGAAATCCATAAACTACTCTGTCCCTTTTGTATTAAAAGTTTACTGGCCCTTTTCACACTTGGTGCACTTTATGCGTAAGTGTGCATGAAGAGACATCTTGAAACAGTTGTACCGAAAGGAGTCATTCCAAACCCAGTCTGCCCACGGTTTCAGTATTTTTTCTCACCTAACCGGCTAACGAGGGGCAAAGTGAGTAATGTGTTTTACTTGTCCTCTCGAAGCAACAGTGCACCATCCTGGGAAAACGGGTATAATAACTGATGAGGAACAGAGTAGAGGAGAAGGGGAAGAGGGATATGAAAACCATGGGTGGCTTCTAACTATATATAGACCAAGCTCAAGTTGTTGTGTTAGATCTACGTGTGCACATCGCTCCACCGAGTTTAATTATAGCCCATCCTTCAAGGACTGCCAGCTGGCCAACGTTCTGCAGCTAAAAATCATTTTATCAACTGGGTTATACCCAGTTTGATAATCATACGTCTTGTTTTAATCAGCTCTTCCCCTAAGGTTGCTAGGTTTCTAGATGGGTTATTCAGCGAAGACTCTTCTAGCCCTGGCTCATCTGGTGGGACCAGCATCTACACCTGTTTCAACTGACCTAAAGGGAGTTCCATTGTTGGTCTGTGTCAGTCTCCTTTGAAGCAGATAACTGTGACCAAACAGTTGTGACCAAACAAACCATGTGAACAAAAGAAGCAGATATCAGAAATTTGGAGAGAAATGGAGGGCTGACATTTTACGCTGGCTCGGCTCTAACAAAATGCCCTGTGGGGCTTCCCGATGCAGTACTTACGTCACTAGCGAGTTCGTTGGCTTTCCTGGCGTTCTGATAAGCTGGGGTGATCATGGCGGGGAAGCTGCCTTTTCCTCTGTGCTCCTCATAGTCCTCCAAGTAACCCTGCTGGGCCATGGAAAACTTCCCGTCAGTGATGCTCCCCTCCCTGGATGAGTGGGGGATTAGCAATGGTATCTCCTAGAGCCTGTTCCCGGAGAGGCCCATCCACCCTGGGACCTTCAGGATCACCCTAGGAACAATACCCTGTGGTGGCTAACATGGTAGACTCAGCGGTCAGGTCTGCTTGCTGGTGCCTGGCACACAGTCAGCGCTGAATAAATGGTAACGATTATCACCATCATCTTCATCACTTCCACCAGATAAATGCAGACATTCTATGAATCTCCATGAGACCATGGAATATTCATATCATATCTGACACCTGGGAGGTCCCTCTGTCTTCCAGGAATCTCAGATGCTGCCTTCCTCAGGCCCATTAATACATCTCTGCAGAGAAACCGATTAACACGCAAGATACATTTTCCCAGCTATGTATGCTTTTTGCCAAGAAGAGCATCAAATAACTATTTGAATTTTTATATTCGGGGCGAAAGGCTCTAGATGGGACTAAATGTGTATTCCAGACTGTTATAATCTGAGCCTATTTCCTCCTTCCCCTTCCTCACACCACACACCCACTCCTACAGAAGCAAACTTCCTTCTCATGCAACCATCAGGATATCCACTGGCATAAACCTTCGCTGGCAGTGGAAAAGACTTCAAGACCCTGTCAGATGCCACCTTCTCTCCAGGGAGCTCCTCCCTCACTCCCAGTCCCGCCCCAGGCAGGATCAGTGGTTTCTTTATCTCTGTTCCCACAAATGAGAAACCATCTTATGTGCCCCTGTGGGCTCAAGACTCCATCCACCTCCTGCCTCCTCCAAAGCAAGGACCTGCCCTGCTTCCGTCCCAGGGTCAGAGTCTGGCACAAGCATTTTCTTAACTTTTTTTAAATGTTTATTTTTGAGAGAGACAGAGCACAAGCAGGGGAGAGGCAGAGAGAGAGAGGGAGACACAGAATCTGAAGCAGGCTCCAGGCTCTGAGCTGTCAGCACAGAGCCTGATGTGGGGCTCGAACTCACAAACTGTGAGATCGTGACTTGAGCCGAAGTCAGATGCTCAACCAATTGAGCCACCCAGGTGGCCCATGGTACACACATTTTTACTAAAACAGCTGGGTCAAATTAGAAAGTCCAGGCTTCCTTTTTATCCAATACTGACAGCTGTTCAGTCTGAGTGCTCTTTTATGTTCGGATGCCAGAATGTTTGGGGCCAAGTGTAATAAGTAAAAAAAGTTAAGCTAAAAAAAAAGAAAAAGAATAAAGGCTCTCAAATTCTTTGGTAATCCCCTCTTTCCCATTCTGCTCTATGGTTTAGGTTTGGTTCGTAGCTTTATTTTAACTTCTCTGCCTGTAAGTGTCTATGTCAGGTGTGTAAATCTTTTAGTGATACACTCAGTTCTATTGGGGAATTGACTGGTTACAAACAATATGTTGATTACATGATATAGTCCACTAATCCACCCCCCCCAAAAAAAACAGTCACTTGCTAAAAAGAATGAATTGTGTGGCATTTTAGGCACTACAGATATTTATAGTTTATCTATCTGCTTCTCTCTCACTCCCTCCTACTCATGCCTGGCGGGTCCCATTAAATCACACAAGGAAATGCCACAAAGGCTGATGTTCCCAACAGTTGCTGGCAGTGCTATCAAACGACACCCACTTTGATTCTTAGATTTGTTATTACCACGACCGGAAACTTCAGCCAAGAAAACAACTATGACACTGTGAGGTTACAGCTCATCGATGTGGAAACGTCTAGACACGCTCATGTACTGGCAGATAGCACTGTCCATATTTAGAACAAAATATTTTTTTGCCGAATATAGGAACCAAATATTTGTTTAAAAGTGATCTTTAAAAGTTGTCTTGAGCCTTCTATAAAATATGTTTAAAAGCATGAAACCATGGTAAATATAATTTCATTGAGTTTAAAGCACCGAGACCATTTAATTAACTTTTAGAATTTAATAAAGTGGACTTCTTAATTCAAAACTAAACATTTGCAAAGGGGTTGCAATCTATTTTCACACACATCCCAAGGGTTACGTGTCTCCCCAGTATGAAGAGATATTTTATTTTTCTAAAGAAGAGAAATAAGTTGCTTCCTTTCATAAATGATGTACGTCGAATAAATCATGTATGTTGTAGAATCTACCCACTGACAAAAAATCTGAACAACTTTCCAATTAATTAAAAAAATCAACTAAGCCCACTGAATGGACTCTTCCAGAAAACACACTAGACCTTCCAATGCTCTTTACTTACATTTGTGAAAAAAATAATGTTCCCTTTCTCTCCTACACCTGTTTAGTACCAGAAGATACAGAGGGATATACAAATAAAAATGAGTTTCTAATTATCATCTCAACCTCTCCCCCCACCCCCACTGTCAATACATATGTGAGAAGTGGAAATGGGGAAAAGATATGCATTCTCTGGCATATTGCTTTATCTAGCAACCTCAATAAGATGGGCACTTTCTAAGAAATGGGTCCTGCTATTCAGTGACGTGCCCGATATTTTTTGAGCCGTGCATTTGGATCCCTTTCACACTTCTACAGTGATGAGTTAAAATTAGCCAGTCTTAGGTTTTGAGACCATTCTTCAATAAATAGGTGAGAATGCTTTACTCTGGGCAAATCAACCATATTGGCACAGGTTCTTTATTTTACAAAAGAAAAGGAAAAGTGCTAAGAAACTGCTTTTCCTTCGTGGCTCAGGTTGAGTAATTATTGTAATTACTTGTCCTTGTATAATTATTTGTCGTTGCTTTCTAGCGTGGAAAATCCACACTTTGTAAACAGGGCAAGGTAAACCACAGCCCAGCCCCTGATTAAACGGTCCCAGGCTGGGTCCCAGGCTGGTGGACTGCTGAGCTGAGAGCCGGCCGTCAGAAAGGAAGTGACACTGTCACATACCTGGCCGTACTGGTCCACTCCTGCAGCGCCGGCAGCTGGGCTGGCCATTCCTTTCATTTCTCTTTGATACTGTTGATGGTACCTTACCTAAACGAAGGCAAAGGACAAACCTGGTGAACTTAACCTTCTATGCCCAGAAGCCAGGGGAGGAAAACTGAGTGGTTTTTTTTTCTCCTTGGGTCCAAGGAGTGTGTCTTAGACATAAAAATGCCAGGTCATTGTCTTGGTAAAACTGATTCAAAACCATGAAGGAAATCTATTTCCCGGACCATGGCGCGTGCAAAAGCAGACAGGATGTTGGACTCGCCAAGTCCGGGAAACTTCCTGCTTCCTCCCCTCACGTGAAAACACGGCCACAGACACTCACATCACTGGCCAGCTCATTGGCTCTCTTGGCTATCTGATACGCCGGTGTGATCATAGCAGGAAAACTGCCTTTCCCTCTCTGCTGTTCGTAGTCCTCCGTGTATCTCACCTGGAAAATGAAAACGAGAAAATGAATCTCACGCCACAATCCCACTATCTACCATGCCATCCGACTAGGGGCTGCCTTACCCCCTGCATGTCCCCCTAGGGCACCATTCCTGGCTCATAGCTCCAAGGACCACATGCATCTTATTTACCTCCTTTTTTCCCAAAGCCCAGCACAACGCCTGGTGCGTGAAGACACTCAACACAGAATTCAACACATAATCAGGAAGCGCCTGCTGTGGGCCAGGCGGTGGGGCTGGGCAGAGCCATAAGGCTTCTGCTCTCCAGGAGCCACCACTCAAGTTTGGGAGACCAAAGGGGCTCTTCCACCCAAGGCAAGTGGAAGACAGTCATGAAGTTGAACGTGGATTTGTGCTTAAACTTCCCCTTCAGAAGAAGACTAAACTCGGGGCGCCTGGGTGGCTCAGTCAGTTAAGCGTCCAGCTTCGGCTCAGGTCATGATCTCACGGTTTGTGGGTTCGAGCCCCATGTCGGGCTCTGTGCTGACCGCTAGCTCAGAGCCTGGAGCCTATCTTTAGATTCTATGTCTCCCTCTCTCTCTGACCCTCTCCTGCTCACGCTGTCTCTCTCTCTCTCAAAAATAATCTCTTAGTCTTATACTGTGGAGCAACTGGGCTGTAAAGAGGCAAATGGTAGAAATTCTTTAGAAGTTTATGTTCCATAATTTGCAGTGATGAAGACAGATTTTTTTTAGATTAATCACATACACCTGATTTGTTACTGATACTATCTAAGTTTTCTCTCTAAGGAAGAGTTTCCACAAGGTCTGTGCTGGCTGACTTATCTGACTTGACCCTCCTTGACCTTGGAAAATTCTCCCTGGCTCCCACCTGGGACTCAGAGGCCCCCCACTGCTTCCTCCCGCCCCCCCCTCCAAGGAAGAAAGGAAGGCAGGCTCTTAAAGGAGAATCGCAGGTCTTGGCCTCCATCATCTCTTACATCGCTTTGCAGCTGCGCCCCTGCCTTGGCCCGGAGCAGCTCAGGGGTGTCCACCACCGTGGAGAACGTGGACACACGCTCCTCATGCCCCCTCTTGTATTCCACCTGTTGAAGAGACAGCAGAGAGTCAAGGTCATACCCACCAGCCTTTGTGAGGACCTTTCCTTGCAGCTGTCCTGAAGCTATTCCATCGGACTACAAGCCACACAAGCCTATGCCAAGTCTCGGGCTTGCTTTATAAGCTCCTCTTTAAAAAGCACCGATGCCAAAGTGTTAAGTCCAAGAGAGTGCCAGGCACTGCTAAACATTAACAAATAGTAACTCACTTCCTCTCCAAAACAATCACACGAAGCAGGACTATTATTTCCCCCATTTTACAAATGAGCAGCTGTGGAACAGAGAGGCTTAGTAAATTGCTCATGGTCACACAGCTAGTAAGTGAGAGGCTCAGGATTCAAATCCTAGAGTTGTAGCCCCAAAATCAGACCTCTTAACCAGCAAGCTTTGCTACTCTTCAGGCGGATCTGCCATCGCTTAATAAAAACCACTGTCTGAAATGCTCAGGAAATTGTTTGGCCCAATCTTTGGGTAAGCAACCTGGTCTTCTCCCCATTTGGTAGCTGCGGCCCAATCAAGGCACAGAAGATAATAGACAGGGAAAAGATAAGAACACAGTTTTCTGCATAATACCACACTCATGATATCTACCATCCATAAGCACTCTTAGTGGTTTTTATCTGAATCCCAGAGGGTCACTAGTGACAAAAATTAGCATGCCCTATGGTGAACAAGCACCAGGACACTCACTTGGCTGGCCAGCTGGTTGGCTTTCTTGGCTCTTTGATAGGCAGGGGTGATCATGGCCGGGAAGCTCCCTTTGCCCCTCTGCTGCTCGTAGTCCTCTGTATATTCCTGCTGGTCAGAACCAAAGTCAGCGTGAGAGCCAATATGATGAGGTGAGAACAAGTAAAAGTGCAAGTGCAGGCATCAACAGGACCAAGAAACTGGATTTACCAGGTAGTTGGAACACATTTCAATCACCTGGAGTAAATTTGAAAATGTTACTCCCCTGGCGATTTGAGTAACAACCTCAACACCGAAGAAAGCATAGTTCCCAGGTCAAGGGGATTCCCCTTCAATGCTTCTATCCAATTACATGAAACCCGATACAACTCAAGGGGACCCAAAGAGAACGTGACCCCTCTGACGCAATGGCTTGTATGTGAATGCAGAGGTCAGCATGCGGGGGACTCTTCTGTAAGCTGCCTACTAGAATTAGGTCTACAGCACTGGGAGTAAAATGTTAGTTTTCCCTTCTAACGTTTGGAGTACTTCCGATGATTAGTTTTCCTCATGAGACATGGCACTTGTGTTTCTGTTTCAGCTAAAGGCTGAGTCACCAAAGACTAATAATAGTTTCCAAAATGGTTTCCTCAAAGGGCAAGTGCCCTGGGTAGGTGGAGTGGACTAGAAGGTACCATGTGCAAATCGTTAAGGATTTCCATAATCTGGGCCAACATTGCCATTTCTACGTGAAGATCTACTAAAATCTCTCTTACAGTGTTGGAGGCAGAAGTATAAAATGAGTCATCAGGGCTGGTCCGTCCTGGAGGCTTTAGAGGAGACTCATTTCTTTACCTTTTCCAGCTTCCAGAGGCCACTTGCATCCTTTCACGTGTGGCTCCAAATGGCTTTGACCTCTGCATCTGTTATCATATCACCTCGTCTCTGATTCTGACCCTTTCATGACCCTTTCACCTCTGTCCTTATAAGGACCCTGTGGTTACATTGGGTCCACACTGGTGATCTAGGGTAACATTCCTATCTCAAGATCTTTAGCTCAGTCACATCCGCAAAGTCCCCTTGGCCATGGTAGGTAACAGATACACCGTTCTAGGGATTGGCACAAGGCAATCTTTGGGGGAGGAGCCAGTAGTCTGTCTACCACAATCTTCAAATAAAGAAACATTCAAACTAATTGCTAGAGTAATGTCTAGGGCCCTTACCTCACCAAGAGACTTTCGGGCCTCAACCATCCTCACGATTTCAGGATCTGGCAGAGCTCCTGGGCACCACGCATTCCCTTCCGCACATCCAGTCCAATAGCCTCTCTATAAAGGAAGCACACAAATGTATGAACACATACCCTACACGTTTGGTTGGTAAGATCTACCCTCCCCCGCTCCTGGCAACTCTCACATACATTGTCAAATTAAGAGAAATTCTCTATAAACTATAAATTCCTATTGGCGTATGGTGGGTCTCAGCTAACAGAATGGTAACTTTTCTCACCTAGGAAATAGCCTAATATCCTAAAAAGTTGAACTTTCTGAGATTCACTTATATCATAGAAGCGTTCTAAATATAACTTAACATTTCTTTGTTTACCATTGTACCAAGAGTGAGCAGTGGGGACTCGCTGTGGATGGGCGATGTAAGATTAACCAGCATTATTTAACCAGTAGGTCTTTGCAGACCTACTACCCGTCATGTGCCTAATACTGGGATAAGCAATTAACACTGGGAAAAGAAAAGCCTAAAAAGGGAAGACAGTTGTTTATGTAAGACACCTGGGGCCTATCTAGGGAGATAAAACCAACATACAAAACAGGTAGCGATTAGAAAATGTGTGTGTGCTTAAATGTACTGTTACTGACAATAAACACAAGGTTTTAAGAAACGGTCTGTATGAGGTGGGCCCCACTTTTGGTAGGAATATGGAATCTAAGCTGGACCTCCAAGGCCGAGGTCAGTTAACAGGCAAAGGGAGGAAGAAGGACAACCATTCTAGAAGGTCAGTTCCATGGAGGCAGGGACTTTCATCAGTTTTGTTCACTGACGAACAGCCTAGAACAGTGCCTGGCACATAACTGGCTCCACAAGTATTTGTTGACTAAATTCCCAGAGTGGAGACCACCAGGCATAAAAGCATGAAGGCAATGATAGGCTTCATGTGAAAGACCATGAGGGGGTGAGTCTGACTGGAATTGAAGGGAAGAGATGGGGAACTGAGCAGGCTAGAGGTAGGTAGAGGCCCCTTTAGAGATCTGGAAAGAGAGAAGTTCAATTTACAAATAAGAAAGCCAAAGAACAGTTAAATAATTCATTAAAGATCCCTCAATAAGTGGCAGTCGCCATATCCAAATGGAAGTACTAAGAAATGAATTACATTATGTATTTGTAAATAAGTAAAGTCTGGAAGAGTACCACAAGACTGGTAACAACAGGTACCTCTACAGAGAGACTGATTGGAGATACTTTGGATTTTTTTTTAATGAGGGAAATGCAAATATTATATGTATAAGTAAAAGTAAATGGCTGAGAAATTTTGAAATGATGAGACTCTCCCTAGAGAGGGAGCCTAAATTCTCAGGTAGTAGGAAGAGTAAGTTAGGGCCATCCAAGAAGTGGTGTGTGACCAATGTCACTCGACAGGCTGGAGAGAGGCAAAGCCAGAGGAGAGAAGGCCACCTCGGGAGGCCCCCTGAAGGTCCGGGCAGGAGACAACATAGATGACAGCATGAAGAGCGAAATGCAGGGGAAGCGGGGGAGTGGAGTGGAGTATCAGAGGGAGAAAGGGCAGCCGTGGTTTCCAGCCTGGGTGGCTGTTCCCAGGGACAGAAACACAGCGGTTGGGAGTGACAAACGGACGAGTGAGTTTGGACTGGGAGCATATGCGGTGGAGATGACTCCATGGCACGGTGATGGATGTCCTCTGCAGACAGCTGCAACCACAAACTGGAGGAATGAAAGCCTAATCGATTCCTCTAGAAGTAGTAATAATAAAGAACCTCAGGGCACCTGGGCGGCTCAGTCAGTTCAGTGTCTGACTCTCAATTTCCACTCAGGAATCAAGATCTCCAAGTTTGTGGGATCATGCCCTGCATCGGGCTCCGTGTGGACCGTGCAGAGCCTGCTTGGGATTCTCTCTCCCTCCTTCTCTACCCCTCCCCAGCTCACGCACACACACACACACACACACACACACACACACACTCTCTCTCTCTCTCTCTCTCTCTCTCTCTCTCTCTCAAAAATGAGCATTTAAAAAATGATAATGATGCATCTCACTTGCAGAGCGTGTCATTCTTGTCCCTCCTTCCACACCCGTTCATACCCCTTCTCTCACCTCGTTCACCGGGAGTTGCCTCTCAGGTGCGGCTGCCCCGTCCTTGGACTTCATGTCCCAGTGAAAAACCGACTTAAACCGTTCGCTGTCACCCTGGTCATCGATCTGCACAATGAAGATGTCAGTAACACAGTGATGTTTCCATCAGAGAAGAGAAGGAAAATACGTAATATACAGTTAAGGCGGAGGGAGTTCTCTAAATCTCAACTACAAGGTGTTGTAAGTGGATGGCAACACTGTCTCACTGTGGCTTCACCTGTGCCACCAGCCGTGGTGCGCACAGAGCACCTGCTGTGTGCAAAGCCTAACTATTTAGCAGTGCAATTAAAAAGACTCAAAGTCCCTATGAACTTCTCACACAACGCCGAGCATTCAGGTTAGAGTAACCTGGACATCAGAGTAGAGGTTCTTAACTTCAGTCTGTGCAACAATCACCTGGGTAGCTGGTTAAAATGGTGGCTCCCCAAGTTCATGTCCATGTTCTCGTACACATTATAAGTTTACCTTTGCTATCTTGGTCTTGATCTATAATACACCTGAAGTTAATCTTTGTGTATGAGTGTGATGTAGGAATTCAGGTTCAGGTTCCTTCTTTTCCACACAAATATCCAATAATTCCAGTGCCTTCTATTAAAAGATGGTCCTTGGGGCACCTGTGTGGCTCTGTCTGTTAAGCATGAGACTCTCGATGTCGGCTCCAGTCGTGATCTCACAGTCGGCTCCGGTCATGATCTCACAGTTTGTGAGATCAAGCCCTGAATTGGGCTCTGCTGCTGACAGTGTGGAGCCTGCTTGGGATTCTCTCCTTCTCTGCCCCTCCCCCGGCTCTCTCTGTCTCTCCAAATAAACAAACTTTGAAAAGAAAAAAAGGTTGTCATTGCTACACTGATTTGCTGTGGAACGTTCGTCACAAATGTGACCACATAGGTACAGCCCTATTTCTGGACCTTAGATTATATTCCACTAGTCTGTCTATTCTTAGGCCAAATACTATGCTAAATTGATTACTACTACTTTTGTAGTAAGCCTTGAAATCACGTGGCCAAAGTCCTTCAATTTTGTTCTTCAGAATTTCTTGGCTATTCTAGAACTTTTGTGCGTTCAAGTCAATTTTAGAATCCTTTTGCCAAAGCAGCTGGGTGACTCAGTGAGTTAGGCATCTGACTTCAGCTCAGGTCATGATCTCACGGTCCATGGGCTCAAGCCCCGCATCAGGCTCTGTGCAGACAGCTCAGAACCTGGAGCCTGCCTCAGATTCTGCGTCTCCCTCTCTCTCTCTCTCTCTATGCCTTCTCCACTCACACTCTGTCTCTCTCAAAAGTAAATAAACATTAAAAAAATTTTAAAAATAGAATCCTTTCGTCAATTTCTACAAAAACACCAGGATTTTGGCTGGGATTACACTGAATGTGCAGAGCACCTTGGGCAGAACTGACATCTCTAAAGTGTCTTCATAGCCTTGGGATGGGCAAAGATTTCTTACAGAGCACATAAGAAGGGCTAACCATAAAGGGACAACTCAAAAAGTCTTAGATCCAAACCCAGATATCATAACTTATGAGGTCTAAATGGGGCCCAGAAATCTGCAATTTTAACAAGCTGAAATTTGAATCATTAATTTTACAGATGAAGAAAGAAACTGAAAGGAAAGAAATGACCTTACTAAAATCATTCAATGGGTAATCAGAGCCAAGTTTAGAAGGTCGGAATTCTATTTCCATATTTAAAAAAAAATTTTGACGTTTATTTATTATTGAGAGACAGAGAGAGACAGAGCATGAGCTGGGGAGGGACAGAGAGAGGCAGAGACACAGAATCCAAAGCAGGCTCCAGGCTCTGAGCTGTCAGCACAGAGCCTGACGCAGGGCTCGAACTCACAAACTGCCAAGAGATCATGACCTGAGCCAAAATCAGATGCTTAACCAACTGAGCCACTGGGCGCCCCTCTAGTTCCATATTAAGAGCACTTTCTTTTGTTGACTTTCTAAGCTTGCTACTGCCTAATGTGGCTCCAATATATGTATTTGTAAATATATAAATTGAGAGCGTTTTCCCTACTCCGTCCCCTGGATTTTGAGAAACTACCACAAACGTCACATAAACGTAAAGAAGGGCTTCTGGGGAGCAGCACTATTGATTTTGGGGGCCGGGTAACTCTTGTTTGTGAGGACTGACTTGTGCATTGCAGGATGTTTAGTGGCAGAGCTGGTCATTACCCATCAGATGCCAACAGTACCCTTCCCTGACAGTTGTGACACTCTAAATAGGCCACAGACATCACAAATGTCCCCTGAGGGATAAAACTGCCCTCCTTGAGAGCCACTGACATAAGGAATCGGAATCGAGTGACCAAAATAGATAGAAAGCCTTATTTGCTGTCCCCCACCCACAGGACAAATCCATCATTGGGGAGTGCCTGCCTCTCCAGAGACTTTTCATGAGATTCCAGACTATTCTACGGAAGTAGGAAAAGGAAAAAGGCAGTAGGTGTCACGAGTGAGGTAAGAAAGCACAGAGCTAAAGTCTATCCTCTGCATAAAAGAGAATCTAGATGTTTTATTCCCCTAAAAATCTCATTCACGCCTGGGAAACAGGAAATGGGGTCTTAAACGCTTATTTATTTATTTTTAAAGGGGAGACATTTAGGAAACACAAAAATGTCAACCTGCTCCAAATGCCTACTCAAAATCTTTTCTTTCCTCCTTCATCACCGTCCCTCAAGCATACTTTTGTTCTTTTTACTTTTAGCACGTGCGCAAAGTGGTTTTTATTCAGTTGGCAAGGTCTCTCAGAGACGGCAGAGGGTAAGAAAGTAATCCATCACACTTCCTACAGTGGCTATAAGATCTGGGGCCCAGGAGCGACACTGCTGCCCCTTTCAAATTTTCGATGGTGGGGAAGGAGAAGACAGTGACCTCAGTGGCCAAATATTTGGCATAACACACATAGACACACACACGCACACATGCATGTACCCACACACACCACGCACACACACATATACAGAGATGTACACACACGCACGCACACACCACTCACACACACACACACGTGCATGCACGTACACGCACATATGTGTATACGTGCACCACATACACACGTGTGTGTGCCCGTGCACACCTATTCACACGTACATACACACACACATACACTCCCCATATGCACACATAGGTATTTATACACAGACACACATATTCGCACACGTGTAAACAAACGCGCGCACACAGGCATCCTGGGAAGTTCACAGACGTCCTGCCTGCGGCTGGAAACTGAGCCAGCGATAATCTCACTCCAGATCGGTCCTGTCACACACAGTTAAAACAAAATGAATCCACCTCCACCTCAAAGAAAAGTAATACCCTGTGCCCTGTTGTAGGACTATAAGGCAGGGGCATGCAGTTAAGGGCGAGCCCAGTGTGGGAAAATCAAGACATAATGCAGTCCTTTCTGTAAACAGTGTAACATATACAAAGAGCATTTGGCTGCCGCACTCAGGCCATACAACTGCAGAAACATCTGGATGTTTGTAAACAAAATGAGTCCCCTTTTTCCTTCTGGACAGTTTGCCCCCCTCTAGGTACGCAGAACTGGGTGAAGGGAGCAGTTTAAGATCCGGGTTCTCAAGTCAGGTAGATCTGGATTTGTACGCACTCCACTAGCTGGGTAAAACCGCACAAGTTACTCAACCTCCCTGAGCCTCAGCCTCGCTAGCTGCAAGATGATAATATTACGGGGAATTCTTGTGAAGAAAGAACTAGAGAAGGCTGACCAAGAGCCTAGGAGAATGTGTGGCATGTTTCAGTAGGAGCTACACTCTGAATTTACTGTAGTTTTGTGATGTGCAGTAATGAATTAAACGACTGTATGATAAATGTCATGTAAGCCTGTTGAGAAATAAGCTCACAATCAATGCAAAGCACTCAGCGAAACAAGCTAGCGGCCGTGGCGCAGGGTGGCACCATCTCGCACGCCTTCCTGAGAAGGGGAAGGAGGAGGCAGCGAGAGGTGAGGGGACATGCGGAGGGCAGGTCACGGACAGTCTTCCTCCTCGTGTGCAAGTTTCTAATTTTAGAAAGTTGCCAGCTCCATCCCACAGAGCAATTTGTATGGGGGGCGTGGAGAAAAGTGGAATGAGTCATCATTTTAATAAATGCAAGCATCCTATCAATAGCCGACTCTCTGACCAAACCCCATTGTTGGTTTTTCAAAAGAGGCTGGCTTATCAACACGGCTTCCTTGTCTATGCGGCATTACTTCCAACTCAAAGCATCTCTGACCTACCGCTGTCCCAAGGGGAAGGAGAGGTTGCTGGTAATCTTTAAGAACTACTGAATTCAGAAAGATTTAAGAGTGTAGAACTGGAGGTTTTTAATTTTCTTTTTTTTTTCTTTTTATTTATTTATTTATCTATTTATTTTGAGAGGTGGGAGAGGGACAGAGAGAGAGAGAGAGAGAGAGAGGATCCCAAGAAGGCTCCACAATGTCAGTGCAGAGCCCGACACGGGGCTCCATCTCACGAATGGTGAGGTCATGACCTGAGTCAAATCAAGAGTCCGATGCTCAACCGACTGAGCCACCTAGATGCCACTCATTTTCTAGACCAAAATAATCATGGGAGGAAATAAGGAAAGGCTCTTATAATACAGTCTAACTATATAAACCTTGTTTTACATATTATGGACCTAGTGTAGACAGGGCCTATCAGGTAAGCCGTCATCAGTGTGAACAAAGCTGGGAGACAGAGAAGGATTACAAAGACCTTGGATATTCAAGCTAGGTCATTTTGGGTATTGACCCCTATACTGTGTAGGAAGAATAGCAGTATTTGTTACTTAAATGCACTTTGCACATGTAAGTGAAGAAAATGAGCAGGTTCAATGTCGACACAGACACTTAAAAACCTGAGTTACAAAATTTTCTTTAAACGCTAATCATGAAATTCAAAATTAAGTAACTTACTCCATGGATGGCTTCTGGAGACTTCCTCATGTTTAGATTTAATGGAGTATGATAGACACTTGTGAAACTGTTGTTCTTGGGGTTATGGCTAGAAAAAAATAGATATAAACCAAAATTAGAAATGTATTTTACCAAGATGATTGAGTGACTATTCTTAAAGGTAGCCATTTTTTCACTGATAAATATAAAACTTAATAATTAAGTTCATGATTTCTAACCAATGCTAAAGAAAGAAAAATCAAATCAAATAAATTCAATATACAGAACTTTAAAACATTTTAACTAGAAAATGACCACTTAACAACTTTCTGGAAAAGAAAACAGAAAGGGATTCTGGAATTATTTAAACGAAAAAAAAAATTAAAGCTCTCTAGGCATATCTGTGGCAATTACCCTGTTCTGCACAATATTTAATAATTTGATATGTGGCTAGAGTGGAAAGATTTGCCATTTTACTTATAAAAAAATGAAATTTTCAACTTTCTGTCCTTTGCATAAAATCCTGCCTTAGGGCTCATCAATGATTATATGTAAATGAAAACTTTGGGGAAGATAATTTTCGGACTTAACTCTGGCCTGTGTGATTCGAAGCTCTGGTTGGCTACTTGTGAAGAAATAAACAAAACCCAAGAGGTGGTGGGGCGGGGCGCCAAACACTTACGCGTGACAGTACGGCTTTTTCTGATGACTCACAAAGTTATTAACCGATAGCATCATTTTGCAAACTTCACAGTGAAAACATGCTTTATGCCATATCTGGAAATCATACAGAAAAGATTGAACAAAATTACCTTTTTTTCCCAGACTGAGGATTCTTCTACATTTCCAGATAAAAATTTATCTTTAGAGATAAAATGGTGATAAGCGCGCACACACACACACAAATACAACGCTAAATGAATGTTTTCCAAGGCAACATAGAAGACAGAAATGGGTAGAACTGAAGAAAGGTGAGCAATACAGTTTTTGGATGGTTCAAAAACACCCACATGTCCACATGCGAGAAGATAAATTTCCCATATTGGTTATTTATTTCCGGAGGCCAATAAATGTCTACTGACCTGATCTAGACAATCGATCTTCTCAGCAGGATAAACTCCATACCCACACCTAGAACAAGCTTGCACGTTCATCTTGATGTCCAAAGAGTGCAGACCAAGACAGGCAACAGGCAAGAAATCCTAGGGACGGTCCCCGGCTAGCTGCTCAAGTCCTCAGAATCCTGACCACCGTCAAAGCCCTGTGGACACCGTGATCACTCAAAATCTAACTTCCACTTTCCTTCGCTGACCTTCCTTCTAGTTTGAAGTCAGCGGCTGGATGGCTTTTAAAGCTGCCACTTACTCAAGGGGCTATTTTGGCGACGGGCTTAGCACGCATGCGTCTGAGAAATGAGGTGGAGGTATTTCGAGCTGACATGCTTCTCTAAATAGAAAAATGAACTCACAACAGCATCATGTTTATGTGGGTGACCAAACCCTCGTTGTGTGATTAGGCAGCATGTAGTAGTTTAACACTAACTGTGATCATAACCCAAGAAAAGAATACAAAGAGATGGGCCACACACTCATCCAAGGCTCAAATTAGAAGAGCATGCTCTATGAGGCCTATGACTAAAGCAGAGAGGCCAGCTCCCAAAAATATAGGAAACAATACAGGATTGATTCACTCCATGGGAAGGGCAAACACCATATTTCAATTTTAGCTTTATCTATTAAAAATGTTTATAATAGGGCGCCTGGGTGGCTCAAGTCAGTGAAGTCTGACTTCGGCTCTGGTCATGATGTCAGGATTTGTGGGTTCAAGCCCCACGTCCGGTCCTGTGCTGACAGCTCAGAGTCTGAAGCCTGCTTCGGATTCTGTGCCTCCTTTTTTCTCTCTGTCCCTCCCTCACTTGTGTGTGTGTGTCTCTCTCTCAAAAATAAATAAGCTTTAAAAAACTCTAAAAAAGTAAAAATAAAAAAGATGTTTACAACAGTGCGGCTGAAAACTGATTAGGATAAGAACACACTAGAACTCTCACTGCTTTGGCCTCTGTGTGTAGATTGTTCTAAGAAGATCTACTTATTCTCTTGCTTCCCAGGCCTGATGTGGGGCAGCTTAAAGACAAACCCTTCCTTCCTGGCTTCGTGAAGCTCCTTCATTACCTTCAGTGTCCACCTCGACGTCACCTGAAAACAGACCTTCTAGAAACAGCTTCCAAAAGATGGCACCTCACCTGTCTCCACGCCTCACCTGACTACCTTCTATGACCCTTACCCTGCTTTATGTTCTTCATCGCAGCTAAACACACCGGACAGCTTGAATATTAGAATCTCTGCCTGTCTCCCGGACGCCTGGGTGGCTCAGGTCATGATCTCACAGTTTCTGAGGTCTAGCCCCACATCGGGTAGGCTGCTGTCAGCACAGAGCCCGCTTCAGATCCTCTGTCCCTCCCTCAGCCTGCCCTCCCTTTCAAAAGTAAATAAAACATTTTTTAAAAATAAATGAAACAAAACAAAATAAAATTATCTGTCTCCTCCATCGAAATATAAGTTCCTTCAAAATAGGATCCCTGGTTCTTGTCATTTCTTTCCCTAGAACCTAGAACAAGGCCTGACACAGAAAAGATGCTCAATAAGTACTTGCTGAATACTCAGAGAAATAAATTGGATACTCTTCCCAAAATGCCTACAGAGGCCAGAGGTGAAGTCAAAGGCCGTGGTAGGGACCTTCCCAAAGGGGCAGGCACAGACCCCACAGCAACTCCTCTGAGGTCCAAGCCAACTGGCCCTGAGGGAAATCAGTACACTGATCTGCCAAATGTCTGGATTTTCCAGAGAAGCCAAATACTTATATTTACACATCAATGTCCCTGTTTTGCAAAACACTGGGAACAACACAAGGCCAAGGGCAGTATTTGGTGAGCAGGCTACCACTTGGTGACCTTTGGTCTAAGTGCTCTGAGATCCTGGCTAGGGTCTCCAGGTGGAAAGAAGTGAGCAGTACTTCTGTGTTGTGTTGGTGGGGGCTGGTTGGGGGCGAGTAGGTTGCAAAGCAAGTGGAAACCAGTAGAAAGCAGTATTCACATGACACCAGGCAGGGGCGGCAGTCCGGGGTTCCTGCAGATAGATAGTGGGGCCCAAGGCTGCTCTCTGAGCAGGTAGGGGACCCTAAGCAGGGACTCCAGGCTCTGGAAGACTCCCAGGCTGAAAGCTGGTGCAGGACTTGAAGTTTTCCCGGAACATTCTGCTCTTTAACAGGCTTCTCAAGCTTTACCTGGGAAGCTGGGTGCAGGCCCCAGGAATCACTGAGAAAGGACTCTGCCACATTCCAAGGGGCTAAGGATTTACAGTCAGATTCCATTTAAGTTAAAAGCCACCGACCACTTCTCTAAGGTGTGACTTAGCCGCTGCTTTTCGAGGTCGCCCTTGTGAAAACAAGAACTGCCAGAACGAAGATGTTACCTTTGATTTGAACCTTTACCTCTGCTTTTAAAAGGCATTTATTAGGGATCAGAAGTCATGAGGAGAAACCACCCCAGTGAACTGGAATTGGACACTCCGGGGACCACTTACTGCTGGAACAAGACCCACAGGGCCTCCATCTGCTTGACAGGCACTGCGAGTGCGCGGTCTCTCCGGCGCCCACCACACCCTGCTCACTTCTGGGAGAGCCCTGCCCTTGCCACAGTGACTACCTCAAGCCACGCATCCAAGTCCTAGCCGATGAGCACAAACACCCGTGTGGCCTTCAGGATCGGGTTCAGAGAGCATGTCTTAGCCTGGGTTCCCCAGAAAACAGAACATGAGGCACAGGCTTATGTCCAAGGACTTTACTTAGAATCCCAGTCCCAGGGAGCAGAAGAAAGGAGGCAGGAAATGGTGACACAGTGGGGGGAGGGGGAGGGGACAATTAAGAAGGTTCATTGTCAAAATAGCCACTGCCTGATATGAGGTGCACTGGACAGCTTAATCTCCCCATCGTCCGAGAGGCTGCATAATCAACTTCTAATCAGGAACATCCGCTACAGGAAGGAAGGGGTAATAATATATCTGTTGGTCCCCACTGGTGTTAAGTTTTGTCCCCTTGGGTGTTAACTTCCCTGTCACGCATGCTGTGCATTTGACCACGGCGTCCCCCAGCATCTTATGCCTCAACAGCATCAGGAAAAAAAGCAAGGACAACAGAAGGCCAAAGACATGGCTGGTCGTGCCCCCGTGAAGATGGCCAGAGCCCACACAGAGCCAACTGCCAGCGCTGAGGCTGGACCCGCACAAGCTGGCAGAACTCCTGCGACAGGGGAGGCTGCGTGGATCTAAAGTGGCACCTGGGTGGCTCAGCTCCTTGAGCGTCTGACTTCGGCTTGGGTCATCATCTCTGAGTTCATGAGTTTGAGCCCCGCATCCGGCTCTCTGCATCAATGCCAACCCACTTTGGAGCCTCCGTCTCCCTCTCTCTCTGCCTTTCCTTTCCTCTCAAAAATAAGCAAACACTAACTAAATAAGTAAACAAACAAACAAAGTGCTCCTGAGAGGCGTCTGGTGTGCTGTCCAATCAGCAGAGAGTCCAGGACTCGGGCTTGGCTGTGGTGAGCCGGGGCCAGGCAATGGAGAATCTTCTTGGTCCTTGATGTGGATGCTTTTGTCAACACTGTCCCACATTTCTTTGGCTTTTTTAAAGTCCTGACTTATAGGGAGATTGTGACCAATGAAAAACCCCACATTTTGTTTCAAATGAATAGCTATCATGTTCAGTATGTGGGTAATTGACTTTCTTTTTGAACTTATACAGAGCATTTATTTATCTCTTCAATTTTATCCTGTTGATAGTGGCCCCGTTGCTTCAGCGGGTCAAGATCTTCTCGTACCTTGGTTCTGTCACAGAAGATGAGGGAATTCTTCCTAGCTGTGAGTCATCTCCAGGGCCCTTCAGGGCCATGGATGTGAAATGGTTTTGAAATTACAGGGAGATGACAGATTCAGAGGGAGGAGAAAGCTCCCAACCCTTCACTCGGTGACTGTCACTTTGCTTAGACTGGAGTCGTTCCTCCCATGCTGGGAGTGTGTGTCTACCTAAGTTTACATTCTCCCAAAGCAGAGCTTGAGGTGAGGACTTGGGTGCAGGTAGTTTATTTTGGGAGTGGTTCCACAAGGCAGGAGCGAGGGTGTGAGTGGGTCCCAGAAAGAAGAGCCAATAAAGTCAAATATATTATTCTGAGCTAATCAGCACAGTGTGCAGTCTATAATAACACATAAAGTAACGGGACGTAACATAACAAGCCACTACCCCTACCTAGAGCTAAGATAGATGCCCCCTGGGACTGAGAGCCAAATCTTGTCGAGAGTGTGGCTGTGACTCACTAGATGGCAAGTAGGTCACTGTGGTGCCACGGTAGTAGAACTTGTTCGAAATCTGGCCTCTATAACTTCCTGGAAATCTACTCTCTAGGTTCATAGGGAGGTATCTCAATGGAAGAACTCGGCTACAAAACCAGGTTGGAGTGCCAGGGCTGCTGGGTGCTGCTGGCTGGCAGGCAGAGCAGGAGCTGGGCACGGGAAGCCGGGTGTGCAACAGGACCCCGACGCCTCTGTAGGGGCCTGAGTCTCCGGGAGCACACCAGATACACCAGAACCAGAAAGCAGAGCGTTTTCCTCTTGTAATCCCTGTCCAGGACTCCCTACTGGCAAAGCATAACATGGCAGGGGGAGGGAAGCAAGGAAAACTATCCCAAGGGCTCAGTTTCAGTTTTAGAGAACAAAATTGGTGAATGTGGAGCTGAGAGGCAGTTAACTGAGAACAGGTTCAACATGAATTCCCCCTTTCCGGGAATTCTGCCTACACCCAGAGTTTCCCACTCTTCCTCTCCACCCCCCTTGAAGGAGCCTGCTGGTGCCTTAGCCAGAGTCTGGGTTTGGGCTTATGGGTCTTAAGCCATTTCTGGGCATTTCTGTTAATTAAGGGATATCCTTCAATGGAGTCTTGTATAAGTCATAGCCGGGACTGGGCTGTGCTGTGAAGAACTCAAGAAATATCACTGGAGGCACCCCTGGGGGGGGTACTGTGCCCAGCAGGGTGAGGTTGGGATTAAGGAGCGCACCAGGGCTAGAGGAGAGGGCCAGAGGGAAGGGCTGGAGAGCCCAGCCCAGGAGCACCCATGAGTCTAGCCCGGGGAAAACTATCTGAATAATGGAGTCGGGGGATTTTTCTGGAAGGAAGAGGAAGACTCACGTGCTAGTCATTGCGTATGGAAAGGAAGCATAAGACAATGGCATGGGCCAAGGTTGGAGAAACATGAGAAATACAGTCAGCATTGTCATTTGGATCTAAAGTATCGGTACAATTGTTACAGAGGATAAAGTTCAAAATTATTTCTTCTCTTCCATATCTCCATAATTTTATTTATTAATACTGTGAAAATCCAGCACCACAGCAATATCTTTGGGGTTCCCCACGCCAGCCCACGCTAAAGAACTGAAAAAAGTTTTCATTCAAAGCATCCTTCTGAGTCAGCAATGAATTCCTGTGTGCAACACATCATAGCATTTGTATGATCTAATTTATGGTAGAGGCTTCTTGAGGATGGAAAATTCATTATTATTCTAGGCAGCCTGATCCTGATTCTGCCACTAGCAAGTCTGTGATATGGGCTACTTCTCTGAGGCTCAAATTCCTTATCAAATGAGCAGAGGGATTAGTAGTTAAGGTCCCTTCCAAATCTAACATTGTGTTTCACTCTATCTCCCAAACAACCTACAAAAACTTAAATTTATAAATTAAATTAGAAAATAACCAATTTTCATTACTGATAGGAGTTTTCACTTCTCAAATGATTCACACCTGAATTCCTTTAAAAAGCAAATTATCTTAGTGTCTACAAGGACTTAGTTTATCCCCAACATTTCAGAAACATGGGTGTTCTATAAACTGTCTTAGCCTGTTCGGGATGCTTTAACACACCACAGACTGAAGAGCTTGTAAACAACAGGAACTTCTTTCACCCAGTTCTGGAGGCTAGAAGTCCAAGATCACGGTGCCGGCATGATGGGATTTTCCTGAGAACCCTCTTTGGGGATGCACACTGAAACTTCCCTCTTCGTCCTCACAGAGTAGAAGGGACTAGAAAGCTCTGTCAGGTCTTTTTTTTTTTTTTTTTTTTAAATAAGGGCACTAATCCCACTCACCAGGGCTCCACCCTCATGATGTAAGCACTTTCCAAAAGCCCCAACTCCTATACCATCAGGCCGAGCATCGAGTTTCAATATACGAATGTGGGGGCGGTGTGCACAAATTTCCAGTCTATCACACGTTCATACTGGAAATAGCATAACTATTTAAAATATTCAGGAATTCAGGATTTTTGCAGCAGCCAGCAAATTACAGTCATACCCTGACACTTACCTGGAAACTGTCTTTCCTAAACCAAGAAAGGGTCCTTACCTGGTGAGACTCTAGAGGTTTCTTTAGTCTCAGGCCCAGGGGAAAGCCAGCAAACAAAAACACAAGATGTGGTTCTTGCCTGATCTCACGCCATGAAGGTTTCCTTCCACTCCAGGTGTGGAAAGTTCTTCCAAAGCAATTCTTTCTCCTCCGAACAAAAGTGTAACTTCTCAGACATTCACACCTCAGTGGGACCAATTAATTAGTCGCTTCCCTGAGGAATCTTGGAGCCAGAGGCCTGGAGGCGCTGGCTGGAGTCCCAAGGGTGAAGAAACAAACATGGGCGTGCCGCGCGTGTGTAGGTGCATGCACGGGTGCGGGGTGTTGGGACAGGGGTGAGGTGGGACCAGGGTAAACGCAAGGCCCCTCCTCCCACGTTCGACTAAGTCCCGACCCATCGCCGGTGGCTGACACTTGAAGGCGCTCAATAAATAGAGCTGGACCGATTCTGGCACTAACTTCAGACCAGTTCGCGGAGTTAGGCGGCGGGAACTCGTCTACGAAACAGCGGAAGTCGGTTCCTAACGCCACCGGACCAACCGAGACGCCCCAGCGAGCGGAAGCCCCTGGGCGACCCCAGGCCTGGCCCCAGGAACCCCGCCCCGGGAAGGTAGCTCCAGCTGCTGCGGGCGCCGAGCACCCCCTCCCCGGGGTGGGATGCCAACAGCACGAACTGGGATGGGGGTGGAGGGCGCTGGCTGGGGAAGAGTCATTTGGCTGTGGGGACCGGGTCCCCCGAACTGGTGCGGAGGAACGAGGGGAGGTGCAGACGGGGGACGGCAGCGGCAGGAGGAAAGGAGACCCCCTGGCAGGCGCCCGGCCCTCGAGCGCCGCGACGTCCGCGGGGCGCGCGCCTCAGGGTGTGCGGCTGGGGCTCCGCGCGCGGCC
>NC_043701.1:170276329-170283173 GCF_006229205.1 Suricata suricatta
TCTGGGGACGGTACGCGCGGGCGGCTCCGCGGAGCGTACCGGCGCCAGCTGCGGGCGTCGCCCGCCGTCGGGGCGGTTGGGGGATTGCCCCGCGCGACTCCGCCCCCTGCCGCGCCGGGGCTTTTACTTTCGCTTTCTTTTGGGCAGCCCCAGACCCTCAGCACCGAGGGATCGTGACGGACGCCGGTTCTGACTGCGTGGCCGTACGGCCGCCCCGGGTCCCGGTAACTGCTGCCCCTGCCCACCGCTTGCGCTCCTTCCCACCCTCCACAACCTCCCCCCTACCTTGTCGCCCTCCGTCCCCCCAGCCGGCCCGCGCTGAAACTTTGGGGAAAGGGCCCTGGCATCGCCTGTTCAGCTCAGCGCGTCCTCCCTTCCCCACGAGCCAGCCGGCTGGGACTGCCGTGCTGTTCGGGATTTGGAAAAGGGGGCGTGGATTGAGACGCGAAGGAGGGGATCGTTCTCTCCCAAGGCAGACAGTAGGCGCTCAGGTGTGTGCCCGGGGCGCCAGCCCCCGCGCCCCTGTTCATCAGCTGTGGGTCTCTGTCTTCCCTGTGCCTGTCCGCTAAATGGGAACCGTGGTGACACGGGCTGGTGGTTGCGGCGAGGCTGGAAGGAGGTGACAGGTGCATAGCCCCTCAGTCGGGGTCAGTGCGCGCCGCAGGCACTGAGTTCTTGAAGATCTGAGGAAGTGAAAAAAGGAAGCCTATGGGCCACCTTGCTACCTTTCACCGTTGTGCTCAAGTATTCTGTTTATGGGGCAGTAAAATCACTTACGGGTTATTCTATGTGGGACCTTCCTAGGCCTCTTCGCCAGAACTCTTGTTCTGGGGGCTCCGCGGCCCCTGTCCTTTGTTTACTTAAGGTTATTTCCTCCTTCAGGGGCTACAGCCTGAGCCCTTACAAAGGGGAAGAGCACCGGGAAATAACAGTAGGTGAGATAGGCCTGCATTTTCTTGGCAGGCTATGAGGAGGAGTGGAAATCCAAGTCTTGGCCTGACTGAAATGATGTGGCCAAGATTAGGCATCCTGCTTGGTCATCACCCTTGTTCTGGGTGAATTCGATTTCACCCAGAAATCGAGCCCAACTCATAGGAGTAACAGAGTCACTGAGTGTTTGCTGTCCCCTGGTACAGTGATCAGCACCAACCCAGCAAGGTGCCATGGGTTTCAGACAGAAGACCCTTCTGGTCTAGTGTTTGCAGAGAAAGCTTTGGAAAGCCTTCAATGGCTGATCCATAGAAATAAGCTTGAATTTTACATCTGTGTAGTCAAGTCCAAAGTCCTCTCCACGTGGCTGGGAAGGACAAGGAGTTCAAGCCGCACCCCTGCTTTGACAGAGTATGGCAAGAGTTTATTGAGAGTGCGGTTCCACTCAGCCTGCAGCACCCCGCTCCCCACCCTCTGGGCTTCCCCTTCTCAGACCTCAGACCAGGTGTCTCCTCCCCTGAGAACCTTCCCTAATTCCTCTGAGGTCCAGTTGGGTTCCCCCAATATGGCCACAGGTTCTTGGTCCGCATGGCACTCACTACAGTTGCAGCTTGACATTTGTGCCCTCCTTTTATCAAAGTTTGTCCCCCATCCAGGCACCAGGTCATTTTGTTCACAGCAGTGTCCCCGGCTCCTAGCACATGGCCTGGTGCCTTAGGCTCCCAGTGGGTATCTGAAGAGAAGCTGCCCTGCATTCTTCCCGGCACCCCCAACACCATCAAGCAAAAGTTTTCTTAGGAGCTGTTTTGCTTAGGGTTCTCCTTTTAAAAAAATTTTGGTCACATTGTTTTATCATCATACCCCCTACCTTCAGCCCCAGAGACTAGCCTTAGCAAAAGGCTCAAGGCTTAATTACCACATGTCGAAGGTAGTGTCCTCTTCTGATGGATTTTGTGTAACTTTAATTGGCTAACTTTAAAAAGTATTTCTGTGCTTTATTAACAACAATCCACATTGAAAAATAAGTCTGTAAAAAAGGAAATGAAATAGAACTGAGCATTTCTGCGTGCCTGCATTCACGCTTACCTCCTTTGGGGATGGGGTTATCTCTGTTTTCAAGGAACATTTTGCACCCTAATCTGAAAAATCTAACCGCCCCCAACCAAACACGCAACACGCCTTGCTGGCGACGGTGGAAGGTTGATGATGTGTTGAGAAACAAGATGGCCACCTGACTTCTCGCAGTCATTGTAAAAAGCTCCTATGGGACCCTCCTTCCCTCTCTGTTCTCTCCTTACTGCCCAGCTCGCCCCTAAGGTCAGCTGCAAGGTGACCTGATAATGCTACTCGGAACTCAAAGCCACTAGGTCAGCACTCTGCTCCCTTGGATGCATCCCTCTCCTCGAACCGGATTCCTTCTCCCGCCTCCAGAAGTCATGACTTGTGTCTGGGGCACAATGTGTTCCGTCCAGTGGACGCCTTCTTGTGTTCTGACTGAGTGAAAACAGCCCTCGGTGAGCCTAACAGGAAGGCAGACCTGCACCTGTGCGCTGTGGCCACTCTGTGCAATTGCCCAGGGACTGAGACCAGCAGAACTTAGACTCTGGAGAGGGTTTTCTCTGTTACTGAAAGCCGAGTCCTTCACGGGGAAGGAAACAGGACTGGATGTAGGAAAAACGGCGTTAGTGCAGGCTCTACTAAACTCTTCCAACCAGCTATATATCCCTTTTAGCGGATTCGCTTCCCTTGGGACATTTGTTTCTTCCAGCTTCCCATTCAATTAATATTTCTTTAGTAAGCACCTTTTGTGTGCCTACCATGCTTCTGCCATGATGAACTTAGAATTGTTGTATTTGAGCTAAACAATAAGCCGAGTGAAAATAAATAAAGGACAAAGAGAACAGAGATGGGAGGAGCTGATGAGGTAGGTGTAATCAAGGAGGACCTCCTGAAGGAGGTGCTATTTAAGCTGAATTCTGAAGATAGATTATTAGCCAGCTGGACAAAGATGTCGTGTCCGGCAAATGTATGGGTGGTGACTTCCAGAAAGAGAACTATGAGCCCTGACGGAACCCGAAATGAGCATAATATGCTTAAGGATGCTGGGAGGCTGCGTGGTGTGATGGTCAGGGGGTGTGCTCTGGGGTGCATGCTGCCGGCTTCAGATCCAAGTCCTGCTGTTCACTAGTAATACAACCTGGGACAAGCTGTGTCACTTTTTCTGGCCTCACCTTTCTCATCCGTCAAAAAGCAGTGTTTATAGGGATGGTCTAACAGCATCATAAAGAGTTTTAAAAAAGATAATGCTTACAAAACAATTAGCACAAGCAAATAATAAATCAGTTTCTATTCTTATTTTTACTTCTTTAAAAATTTTTTTAAGTTGTTTATTTATTTTTGAAAGAAAGAGACAGTGTGAGTGGGAGAGGGGCAGAGAGAGAGGGAGACACAGAATATGATGCAGGCTCCAGGCTCCCAGCTGTCAGCACAGAGCCTGATGCGGGGCTCGAACTCAAGAGCAGTGAGATCATGACCTGAGGTGAAGTAGAACGCCTAACCTGCTGAGCCACCCAGGAGCCCCTATTTTTACTTATTAGAGTAGAGGGAGTAGTGGGAGATCCCACTTATATATATATATATATATATATATATATATATATATATGTATATATATATATAAAGAACCAAGTGGTAAATATTTTAGGCTTTTCAGGACATATGGTCTCTGTCCCAATTGCTCAACTCTGGTGGTGGCAGGAAAGCAGCCATAGACAAAATGTTAATGAATGGGTATGTCTGTATTCTAATAAAACTTTATTTACAAAAACAAGTGGTGGGCCATAGTTTGCTGACTCCAGTAGTAGATAATAAAGGGTCTTAAGATCCCAGGAGGTGGGCTTAAATTTGACCTTTTAGACCGTAGGGATCGCTTAAAGATTCTGGAGGAGGAAAATAATATGACGGAAATCTATTTTGGTAGAACCGTGTAAAACAATCTGACACAGAAAGCTTTATACCCCAGGTTGCTAATGTTTTTAAACTGGTTTCAAGTGATGCCAGGCAAAGGCTGAGCCCCTTATCACCGGTCAGGAAAGTAGGGGAGTTTCTTGTTGTTACAGACCTTCCGGAGTTTCTCAGACACAGGGATCTTTCACAAAATCAAGGATGCCAGGTAGAAGCTCCCTGAGGGCACAGCTTTTATTTTCTTTGCTGCTGGGTCCTCCCTCCCTGGAACAATGCCTCATAGAGTTGGCAATCAAGTATTTCAATGAATGGTTGGTGCTGGAGCCCTGGAGCCTAAATATGCAAGTTTTTAATTAAAAACTATAACACCTAGGGGCGCCTGGGTGGCTCAGTTGGTTAAGCATCTGACTCTTAATTTTGGCTCAGGTCATGATCGCACAGTTTCTTGAGTTCAAGCCCCACATCCTCGCTCTGTGCCAACAGTGTAGAGCCTGCTTGGGATTCCCTCCCCCCCCGCCTCTCTCTCTCTCTGTCCCTCCCGGGCTAGCACTCTCACTGTCTCTCTCAAAATAAATAAACTTAAAAATATTTTTAAAAACTATATCACATAATGAGTGCCACTTAAAAGTATCATGAGGCCAGCGATGCCACGAGATACCAGTTAGAACTAGAACGTTCGGTTTTCTTCCTTCCAGATGGCAGACGATCAGGGCTGTGGCCGGGAGCAGGCAGCTGGGGACTCAGCAAGCGGAGATGCAATTGACGCTAAGCCAGACCGGTCTTCCTTTGTGCCATCGCTGTTCAGGTACGTTTCCTGGGCTAACAGGGGCCCCGGGCCCCTCCAGCCTGCCATGCCGCAGCCATGTTCGCAGGCACCTGGGGAGAGGGACATTCAGGGCAGGAAGTCTGTGCTGTGTGTGCACCATTTGCACAGAACCCTGACAGCTGTGTGTGACAACATTAGGGTGCCTGCGTGCACTTCCTGTCTCTGGGGGCAAGCCTGGGTGTGGGGGAAACCAAACTGGGCAGGGCGGGGGTGGGGGTGTCACCGGCTTGGCTGCTGTGCATCTGGACGGTCCTCGTCAGAGGTGACTTGCAGCCTCCTCCAGGGCAGAGCCTGGGCTGCTGCTGCCCATTGGGACCAGGTGTGGCTGCCAGGCAGAATCCAGGGCTATGACAGGAGGTTTTAGGGTCGCACTCCCTGGAAGGAAGGGTGCCATCTGCTGATCCTCACCTTGTCTTTTCCTGAGTTCCCTTCTAAAATTCTAAACTTTGCACTTAATAATAATAACAACTTCATTTATTACATTCTCGTGTCCTAGCTCAGTATTGCACGCAGTCCTCATAATCCCCGGACATAGTTCTATGGTTATCACCATTTAGTAGGTAGGGAAACTGAGGCACAAAGAGGTTTACTAGCTTGCCTCTCTGATGACAGTTGATAAGTGTTGGAGGGGCATGTGGGTGACTCCATTGGCTAAGCGTCCAGCTCTGGGTTTCGGCTCAGCTCATGATCGCAGGGCTTGTGACTTCAAGCCCCGCATTGGGTCTCTGTGCTGACAGTGCAGAGCCTGCTTGGGATTCTCGCTCTCGCTCTCTCTCTCTCTCGAAAATAAATAAATAAACATTATTTTAATTAAAAACAAACCGTGGGTGGAGCTGAGCTTAGAGCACACACAGTACCCCCACCACCCAACACCTCTACAGTGCTTTCTGGTTACAGGTAGGAATGCCGGGGCACGGAGGAGCCCCTCCCCCCTCCCGCTTGGCCCTGGGGCGGCAGGTCACAGGGCTTCCTGGCAAGAAGCCCGAGTGCTCTGTGGGTCAGAAGCATCAGACGTTTTGGATCTCCAAAGCCAAGCCCCACCTGAAAGGGCTGGTGACAGAGATCAAAGCTGAGGTTAGGGAGTGCTCCCAGCCAGAGCTCGGGAGGGCAAGAGTGGTGACGAGGGGTGGCCTCGCTCCCTCCAAATATCCCAGAGAAACCCTTGGGTCGCAGCACCCCAGACAAGACTCGGAAAAGCCCTCAACATCCTGGACCGGAATTCCTTTGACCCGAGTAGCCACTTAGGGTCAAGGATACCCAATGAAATAACCAGAACATACAGCTGTTAAGTCCTAAGAACCTTCGAAAGCCGTAAGGTCAGCTGACCCAGTTCAGCCCTTCAGAACAGTGGCCACCCTATGTTTCATTCACGTAGCTGCAAAATAATGTTATAAAACTGCACGTGCGCTCAGATGTTTTAAGGTGACATACGCATTTCTTGTCAAATAGGCGCGAAGCACGTGAGACTGTTTCGGTTTTCCCAAGTCTCTGAGTCTTGGGTTAGGCAGGTGCCTCTCGGTGACAGAGCAACAGGAACTGTAATGAATGGTCATTTCATAAGTCTTAGTAAAGCCTTTTGGTGCACTTCCCAGAAATTACGAAAACCGGTGGTATGTTGTAAATACTGACATTTGAAAATCACTTCTTTAAATCTATTCAGTGGAGTAATTTTATAACCACATTTCTCAATTAAAAATGTACACAAGCAAGCTGTCTTTAACAGCTGGAACTTTTGTTTCTTTTTTTCCCTGAACTCTTTGTTCGCCTTTTTATTCCCCCCCGCAGTGTTTTAGTCTGCTGTCATAGATTTAGTTGCTTGAATTTTTTTAATGTTTTTATTTATTTTTGATACAGAGAGACAGAGCATGAGAGGGGGAGGGGCAGAGAGAGAAGGAGACACAGAACAGGAATCAGGCTCCAGACTCTGAGCTAGCTGTCAGCACAGAGCCCGACGCAGGGCTCGAACCCACGAATGTGAGATCTGACCTGAGCCGAAGTCGGAGGCTTAACCGACTGAGCCACCCAGGCGCCCCTTTAGTTGCTTGAACAATCTCCTCTTCATGCACCTCTGTAACATAAAGGTGTGCATCTATGTGTATGCATACAATTTTTAAAATTTTTTAA
>NC_043701.1:170283273-170285068 GCF_006229205.1 Suricata suricatta
GATTATTTCCAAAGACACTATCACTTTTGAGCTAGCGTTCTGTGACAGCAAAGCAAATGGACATTGAGAGAAGTAAACACAGCATCAGGCTTTCTTTGCTTCCTCCTTCCTTCCCTTTCTCCCCACCCTCCATCCCTCCCTCCCTCCCTCCATCCATCCATCCATCCAACCTTCCTTTCTTCCATTCGTCCATCCAGTCAGTCTTCCTTCCTTCCTTCCTTCCTTCCTTCCTTCCTTCCTTCCTTCCTTCCTTCCTTCCTTCCTTCCTTCTTTCCTTCCTTCCTTCCTTCCTTCCATCTGCCCAACTATCCATCCATCCTCTAAGAATTAGAAACAAGATAGTTGTCACGGGGATGCCTTATGACACATTTGCTGGACTGAAAATGTTACTAGACCTTTACTGGTTAAAAGCAAATCGATGCGGCAGATCGGTTTGATAAGGACTGGCCTTGCACTTGAGAGATACTGAATACTGAAAACGAACTGAGGGCTGAAGGGGGAGGGGGAGGGGGGAAGAGGTGGAGGTGATGGAGGAGGGCACTTGTGGGGAGGGGCACTGGGTGTTGTATGGAAACCAATTTGACAATAAACTACTTAAAAAAAAAAAGAAGGACTAGTTTTGCAACTAGAATATACAGAAGACATTTTACAGAAGTGAATGAGCTAATGTGCAGCTCTAACAATGAGATATTTTAAAAACAATGCAATATTTTAAAAACCAGATAGTTTAAAAGCATTTTACCAAAAAAAAAAAAAATTAAAAAGGATACCGACAAATGTGTATCATTGCTCCTTTAATGATCTTATCTCTGTTGGGAATGTTTTGGGTTAAACAATAAAGGGACAGGTTTAATTAACAGTTCTTTGAGAAGCTTTGTTAAAGCCTTTTGAGCGTACTTCCCATTAATGGAAAAAAAATAAATGTTTCTAAGGGTTGAAACTTGTAAGTCAAATCATTTCTAATTATTTTCAATATAATTGAAGAAGGACCTAACTGATTTGTCATTTTCTGGCACAGAGCTTAGAAGGAATTCAAAGAATTAAGTGACATTATTGTCACAAAACTGTTGCCATCCCATGTACTCATTCATGGTTTCTCAGTGGTTCCATCTCTAAAAATGACAAACATTTAAAGAGGTGATACCGAACTCTTTCTTACTCTGGCACCGACTCTCATTTATCCATTTATGTGCAAGCTAGCCTTTTAAAAGTCTGCTTCCCCATTCTAAGTTGTAATTTAAATGTAATTTCTATTGAATAATTATCTTGACGAAAAATGATTTAATAGCACTAATGACTTATCATGATTTGTTTGGATCAACTGTGAATTAATAAGAGTCAAGACAGTAACTTAGTCGAGGAGAAATTATTAGTAACTTAACATAGCAAAAATTTCTTTTAGTATTAAAGACACCTGGAAAAATGTCTTAATTTCTGCATACACAGCGGCACCTGGGTGGCTCGGTCAGCTAAGTGTCCGACTTTGGCTTGGATCATGATCTCACTGCTCGTGGGTTTGAGCCCCACGCCAGGTTCTGTTCTTACAGCTCAGAGCCTGGAGCCTGCTTCAGATTCTGTGTCTCCCTCTCTCTCTTCCCCTCCCCCACTTGCTCTCTCTCTCTCTCTCTCTCTCTCTCTCAAATATAAACATTAAAAATTTTTAAAAATTGTATGCATACACATAGATGCACACCTTTATGTTACAGAGGTGCATGAAGAGGAGATTGTTCAAGCAACTAAAGGGGCGCCTGGGTGGCTCAGTCGGTTAAGCCTCCGACTTCGGCTCAGGTCAGAT
>NC_043701.1:170285168-170336876 GCF_006229205.1 Suricata suricatta
GACTGGATGGACGAATGGAAGAAAGGAAGGTTGGATGGATGGATGGATGGAGGGAGGGAGGGAGGGATGGAGGGTGGGGAGAAAGGGAAGGAAGGAGGAAGCAAAGAAAGCCTGATGCTGTGTTTACTTCTCTCAATGTCCATTTGCTTTGCTGTCACAGAACGCTAGCTCAAAAGTGATAGTGTCTTTGGAAATAATCTGGGGGTGAAAAGGGCAAAGTCATTATGTAAGAGCCACAACCCTCCCATTCCATGCTATATCTTATTTTTTATTCAGTATATTTTTTAAACATAAAATTGAATTTTGGACAGCCCAGTGTGGCCCCAAACAGCCCCATTTCTAATGTCATCCTTCACCCTTGTTAGACTTTTGTGTAAATAAGAAGCCCATTACAGTGCCTGGTTCAAGAAGACCCACAGGTACTGATATTTGAATTGTCTGTTAGATGATGTGGAAGTTTTGACACGGTGTAAGGATTAGAGGGTGGATGAGAATTCTGCTCTTCATACAGTGGGAGATGGGAAACTGAGAAAGGGGAGACAGAATCTCAGGCAGATCCGTTTTAGGAAAAGTACGTATGAAAGTTAAGGATCTGATTATTAATTCCCTTAAAACATCCTGTGTCTGCACCCCCTTGGGAGGTCTTTGCGTGCTCTGTTGAACACCTCTGCCTTAAGATGCATCGTTTTACAAAAATAGATACAGTCTGTGATATCGGTGTGTTTTTTCTACCCCCTTAACCCCTTTGGAAAGGTCAGTAAGCCCAGGGAATATTCTGTGTTCTAGTTCACTACCTTTTTTACAGTATGGCTGATACTGACATCAAGCTTCATTTATCAAAATAAATAATTATCTTTGCAAAATATTTGAATTAAATTCCATTTTTCAGTTAAATATTTGAATGGGGGAGGGGCCAGGTTTTAGAAGGGCTTCTCTGTAGGTCACATCAAGGATTTGGAATCAATCCTAAGAACAAGGAAGTCATGGAAGAGTTTAAGTAGAGTGACTTGATACCTACAAAAAAAAGTGCGGGAGCCGCAGAGCTGCAGTGCGGGGCAGGGCCTGAAGAGGGGGCTGTTGCAAATTCTCCGGCCCGAATGAGAGACAAATGGGAGCCGAATTCGGCAGGTGGAGCCAAGCCTTCAAACCCAAAAGTGCCAGAGGTGAAGAGAGGTAGAAGCAACGAGACTTGGCGACCAAGAGGAAGGAAGGGCCGAAGAGGGGAGAGACGATGAGGAAAGTGCCACCTGGATCCCAGGGAATAGTTGAAGTCATCTGGTGACCCCTGAGCTGTCTGGCAAGGAAAGGGGTGATGAAATCAATATATTATTTCTAATAGAAAAACCCGCGTTTGCCACCTTTCATTGCTTCCTTGAATATTCCTGCTGCCTTGGCTTTGCTGCCTTTGAGCACAGGACAGATCTGGGTGGTGCCAGGAACTTGGCAGGTGATGGGACGAGACTCTGAGAGCAACTCAGAACAGTGAGATTTGCCGCAAAGCAGATGTCCACTGTGATGCCTGGCTGGCTGACACCCTACATCTTCGGCCCTGTGACTTAGGATGCTAATGTGCGTTGTTTATTCTGCCCAATTTTAATTCATTGGGGTGACCTGAAAATGGCAGAGCAAATCTGGTAGGGGCGGTAGCCCCTCCCACGGTCCCCTCCGCGGAGTGCGGGACACTAAGTGTGCTATAGGTCCGATGTGTCGGTGCGTCAACCACTGTGCTTGAATGGTCCCCACAGCGGATGGTGGGCACCCTGCCCAGACTGACCCGCCCCCAGCTCCCTTCTTGGGATGTCAGAATTGCTGTCAGGTGGCGCCCCCCTACCCCTCTCTAACTGAGGGCACGTGCCCTCCCCTGGAGACCTCAAGGATTCTGGGAAACAAGTCTCCTTTTTCACTCCCAAAGCCTGGGAGGACTCACGGCCCCAGATAGTTCCAAGCTCAGAGTGCTCTTGGCTTTTTCGCCTTACTGTCGCTAGATGGCGCCACAGCATCGTTTCATTTCCTTTCCGTTGGCCGCGAGTAAACCCCACTGTTCTTTAATTTTTTTTTTTGAAAAACAAGAATGTATTAAAATGTTTTCTCATTTCCTGATTACTGAAGAACAGTTGGAAAACACAGGAAACCACAGAGGGAAGACATGCAAGATATTAACATAAAATTAGCAAAAATGTTTTGATTAGTAAAAATAGTTAAAATTAGTCAAAGTAAAAACAAAAGAAAAGGAGAAATTGGTATGTGCGCAGCCTGCACTGAGGTTGAGCCATTGTTTAGGGAACAAGGCCTAGAATCATCTGCAAACTTATAGAGGGACTCTTCTTGAAGTAAAGGTAGCCCTAGCACCTGGCCCAGGGTACGGGCCACCCACGTTAGCAGTGTGGTCCCTGCCCTGGATGGAAACCCAGGTTCTTCTCGAATGTCTAGGCATGACTACAGAAAATGACTAGTGGCCGGGAATAGCTAATTGCTGAATTGTAGTGTACTAGGAACTGTGGGAGGAGCATGGGGGAGGAGGGAGAGCCAGAGGAGTTGGAGGTTGAGTTATCAGGGGACAGGAAGACCCTGCCTCAGGCCACAGTGACAGCGATGGTCAGACCAGGCCACAAAGCACACAGATTCTTGGAAAGTGGGTGGAGGTCCACAGCCTGGGTGGCTTTGGGCCTGGTGGCACCACACTGGGAGCCACTGACGGTATGGGACCAGGCCCCACCCAGCAGCCTCACACATGTCCTCTCTAAGGCATACTTAAGCTCTGAAGTCAGAGGCTCCATTCTGCTCAAGGTCAGTATTAAGGGAAATAAAAGACAAAGTAGCAAACAGATTTCACGCACTCAGATTTCCCCGGGGCCCAGATTTTCCCTGCAAAGAGGTGTTTATTCTTCCACTTCCCAGGTGAAGGGGGCAGGGGAAAAGCCTGGTCTTCGAAACTTGATCAACCCCCCTGATTTTGAGGCGCTCATTCAGATCCCATGGGCTCTGTCCTCCATATCATCTTCGTGCTCTGCCCTCTGTGCTCCTCAAGTGTATTTAACAAATGCCACAGGGTTATGATTCTTTCTCCTGCATTGCAACGTGAGTTTCTCCACCAGTTAAGTGTTCTATGTAAACAGATCCCTGTAAAAATATGTGTTATTTGAGTAATTATAAGAAGGATCCCAGTGGCCTGCCTTTTCATGTGGAGGGGAGGGTGTTACAGAAGAACCAATGCTTTCGAATTAGAGAAAGATAGCAGACTTTAACTCATTCCAGAGAAAATGTTAAGCAAAAGCCATTAGATCACACCCATTGATTAAAAGAGTCCAGGTGTGGGCCCCTTACCAGAAAGAATGTTAAAATATACCCAGGGCCTTTACTTTTCAGTAAAGGAAGTCTTGGAATTCAGACTATAGAATACCAGATGCCTGTCTCCCAAATGTGTACGTAAACCAGACCGCAGATTTAATGCCATGTTAAATCTTGAGGCAGTGATGACTCTTAAAAATGGCAGCAGTGGTGGCGCGGAGGCAGATGTCCCAGGTTCTGGTCATGGCCTTGCCTCCCAATCACTAGTTGAGGCACTAGCAAGTCCTTTGACCTTTTTGAGCCTCAGTTTCCTCATCTGCACAATAGGTATATGAATACCTGTCCACTAGATTGTTTGTGGGAATTGAATACAGTCAGCTTGCTAAATCTGGTGAAGATGGAACCGTACATCCTTCCTGAAGGGGAAGAAATCATAGAACTGTGATGTTACAACTGGAAGACTCCAGAGAATGTGATTTATCCAGTTCCCTCCCATAACAGTCAAGGCAGTCAAGACCAGAGAGGTAAAGTACTTTACCCCTAGTCAGCCAGCAAGATCAGCACCGAGACCCGGGTCTAACTTGGGGCGCAGTGCTCCACCCCGTCCATCAAGTGCCAGCCGTGACTGCACTGGTGTCGAGCTGGTCACCCGCACGAGCCCATCAGCAGAGCAGGTTTCTTCTTCTACCCAAGTGGGTCAGCACATGTAAGTCTTGGCTGAACTTGCTCCCTTTCTGCTCTGCTTCAGCTGAGGGGTTGGACAGACTTCCAGCAGGGCTAGCGATGGGCTTTCTGACGGAGGGCCAAGTGCCCATGCCAGGAGCAGAGAGCCACATCTCTGAAGCGTGATCATGGGATCTGAGACTTTGAAGCTTCCCCACATGCGGAATACTTCCAGTTATTCTAGGTTATGGCTCTTCTAGAAGGGAAATCGTGAGCTAACTGTGTGGTTAAAGGACAAAAGGGAAGAAGGGAAGTCAATGATCAGGTTTTTTGTCCTAAAAATGTTAAAACACAATGTGTGCAGAGTTAAGTCTAGTTATAGAAAAGTGCTATGAAACTTAAGACCTGTTGTTTGTCGGGGGAAGACGCAGTCACAAGCAAGGGGTGTGCGGTGTGGCCTTCCCTGAGCTTGCTGGAGCCCAGGTGTGCTACCTGGCACGCACACGTAATAGTGAGTTTGTCTGCCATCCACTGCTGAGGAAGAATGAGGCCTGGGGCACCCGGGTGGCTCCGTCTGTTAAGCGTCTGACTCTTGATTTCTGCTCAGGTCATGGTCTTGTGAGATTGAGCCCCACCTCAGGCTCTGCACGGACAGCATGGGGCCTGTGTGAGATTCTCCCTCTCCCTCTCTCTCCCTCTCTGCCCCTCCCCTGCGCACACTCTCCCCCCTCCCCAAATAAATAAGCATTAAGAAAAAAGAGAGAGAGGACTGAGTCCTGATCGATATTCTGACGCCTAGAGCCCTCCGCCCCCATACAGACAGCAGTTTGAGGCTGTTTCAAGAGAATCCTGCCCTTTATTTCCCCCCTGCATGGTTTTTTTTAAGTCTTTTATCAATGTTTATTGTCAGAGGTGTCTCTGCTGTGTTTTTCAGGGGAGGACGGAAGTGATGTTGGGGGGAGGAATCCTTCCCTCCATAGCCTATTTTAAATGGACTTTGTTTCCAAAGTAAGTGTATGTCTGCACATCTGAGTTCCAGAAAAGAATGTACGGAGCCGGTTTTCTTTCTGCTCACAGACCTGAGGGTGGCCGAGGGTCTGGTTTGCCCAGGATACCAGGTGTTACCACTCCACTCTGTCAGTGACACACCTGTCACTGACTGTGACCTTGAACCAGGAAATTGAGAACCACATCATTGTGAGCAGTTTGCTTCATAAGGGTTTCATTTTTATGTGTTCACATTTTCCGCATTGCGTTTGGAGGGGTGAGTTAGGGAAGGGTGACAACTCCTGGATCATTCACTTTGTTCAAGACCATTGAACAATGATTTATATGCCTCACTTGACTATCGAGGTATTTGGTTTGCCTCTGTAGTCTTTTATCGTATTATTTGTATGAGTGCCTTTTGTACTTCTTTAAGGCAAAAAATAACCTCGAGCATTTGAACTCTGATTCACCACAACCCCCCCTTGTCTTTTTGTTCATTTACTTACATACAATTTTACATATTTTGCAGTGTCTGTGTGTGCTGTTTTGCCACCTTCTGTGGACTGACACTTTGGCGGGTCGCCCACATCTGCACGCTCATCACTTTGAATAGCCGTGCGGTATTTCATTCGACTGCATCTCGGTCTCTTGCTTAGCCATTCCTGTGCCCATGTTTTCATCTTAAAAATGGTGCCACCGGCTGCATCTTTGTGGAAGTTTGGGGTGTTTATTTTCCCTCCACTTTGGATCCCACGCTCCGAGAAAGTCACTTTTTCTCTAGGCAGCTGTCCCAGGGCTGGGAGGACGCAGCAGTGTGGAGCCCGGGCATTTCTGCTGGTCAGCAGAGAAGGGGGAGGCCAGTGTGACTTTCCCAGCCCCAGTGTGAATGGTCCTATGGAAAACTCCAGCATACGGTTCACTGCTGATTCAGGCACGGGCCTTCGGGGGCAGGCCGGCTGTGCCAGTCTGCTGTCCCCTGCTGAGCCCCGAGCATGTTGAGTTTTTATTATTACAGAGAAGAAGGAAACTCGCTGCCCAGAGTTGCCGGGCGAAGCCTAGTTCTGATGCACAGGGGGGTCCTTTCGGATGGAGACACGAGGTACCTTCCCGCTTTCCTTTCCTCTCTGCCTTGCTCTGTGCCTTGGTATGGGATGTTAGGACTGTCGGGGATCCCCGCTGTTAAAATGCTGAAACCATGAATGAATCATCCCAAAAATATTTAGACAAAGCAGCTATGGAAACCAGAGCTCTAGTTCCGAATGAAACAGCCCTGGGGAAATGTGTGCCTGGTGGTGTGTTTACTTTCTTACTGATGAATGTCTGCAAACAGATAGGGCTTCTGGGGATCCTATTCATGGAGACGCTTTCGAAAATAAACAGTAGCAGGTTTGCGTGCTTCTATTCCCTTCCAAATATAGAAAGGTATAATTCACATCTCAAGCAGCCCAGGGGATCTGGGAGAGGATAAAACCTGTATTTATCCACTCCAGCGGTGGGGAAAATTATGCTCACGCCCAGAGTGGATTGTAAAACTTCATTGTGCCCTTTCTGAGGTTTTTCACTTCTTCATAAAGTCGGCAGAGTATTTTTCCCCTATAATGGTTTCTGGTACAGGTTGCTATCGGCTCTTCAAGGACGTCTTTTTTATATAAATAGCCATCAGAGCTTGGTTGTGATTTTTTGCCTCTTGACTTTGTTGAAATGACTGAGTTGGTCTCGCACTGTAGAATTCGAGGTTCCAAAAAACGGGTCCCTAAACCAAAGAAGTTGGGATAATCGAGTTTCTTCCCGATAATCAATGCACGGTCTGCGTTCTTAGCAGAGATTTGAGCTTCTCTGAATGTGTCTGGGAAGAGACGATAATGGTGTTTGGTCATAGTGGTGAAACACAACACCAGGAAAAAGTGGAAGATGGTGAGGAAGCATTGGTATTCAGTTAACAACCGCCCGTGGCATTTCAGTGCGCTCTTGCGAACACTTGCTAAGTCAAGTTCTTCTAGGTTATCGTGGTTACTGCAGTCTTGCTCTCATCTGGCCCTAGGAATGGTGATTTCATGGCCAGATTTATTTATTTTTTAATCTGTAGCCAATTGGGAGACACAGGTGCTTTTAAGAGGATTTAGAACTTTTGATTCACTGTTCCAGTTTATCATGAGCCTTGCACTTAACAGCAAGAATCCCGTGTTTCTTCTCAGCATACTAATCTTGGCCAAAGTCTTCAGAAAGTAAAAAGATAAAAGCTAGGTTTACCCACAGAGAATTAGCAAAAGGCAGGGGAGGAGCGGTGCAGTGGAGCAGGGGGTGGGGAGACAGGTATATGGGGAGTAATAGAATCTGACAAAAAAATATGGTGGCCAGTTTTTATCTGCTATGCAAATTCTAGTGATACTTGTGTCTGGTGATTTAGGGAATGTCTGAAGTGGTTCTTCCAACACGATTTGCGGGTTCAAGAGAAAGACTTTGATCTGCTCCTGGGGTCTGCACCGTAGCCATTCGCTCATGCTCTGGGATCTTCTGCAGAAAAGTCATAGGAACTTAGGAAAACAAGAACAGCCACGTTCAGAAGATCTTATCTCTGGGGGAGGATCACCAGTTGAAGACATTTCTAATCTGGATCCTTGGAAGCTTTCTTAGCAGCCTTCTCTTTTCCCACCCCTGGGAGAACCTGGCCCGCCGAGCTGCCGACTGTTACAATCTCTCTGCAGTGGCTAATTAATTAGCCCAGTCTCGTTGGAGCCCTTGAGGCCCCTGCTCCTGTCCAACAGCAGTTGTTTATCTGACCATCTGCTTGGGTCTGGCAATTGATTTCCAAACAGACAGTAACTCTTCCTGAGCTATCAGCACTGGGATTGCAAAGCTTCCCTCCCCTGCCTCTGAGTTGCTGCGCCACCAAGGTTGGGCCGGGACCCTCCAGACACTGTGCAAACAAGGAGGGGTAAGGGCGGCCTTGCACTCACAGTGGCATTTCCTGGAACCATCTCGGTCGTGTTGTTCAAGGAATATCAGAGTAACCTTTTATCTGCCATCACCCGTAGACCTCGCAGTTTTCACAGAAAACTGTAGATCACACAAGCGACCCTAAATTCAATCTCGCTGCTGTAGAGGGGCACCTTCCCCGGGCCGCCTTTCCCGAGGTCTGTCTTGTCCGAGCTTCTGGCCAAGAACCAAGGGTCCCAAAGGCCGTGCCCACGTGGAGAGTTAAGAGCAGAGGGTGAGCTGGCCCTCTGCCCTGAGAGGAGACCGCAGTGAGAGGTTAGTCAAGGGAGCCCAGGCTGTAGGCAGACAGGACAGTACTGAGGCCCTCACACGACAGAGGTGAGTGGCTCCAAGAAAACACGCAGGCCCTGCTCTGATCCTCTATGTCTAGCGGAAGGCCCTGGGAATCTGGATTTTAATAGAGGCAAGAAATGATGGAATAGGGAACTTCATGTGGGACCTGTGCGTGAGCCTGGGCTCTAGTCCTGTCTGGTTTTGTGTTCCCAGACAAGCTAATGTCATCTTCTCCTATGAGATGGGGCCAGAGCCTGCGTCGTCAAGACCACGGTAACGTATACAAGGCAGTAAGCATTCCAGAATGGTCCTTCTTAGAACTGTGTTTATTACGGGCACCGTTACAGACACATAGAGGAGGAAGAAGCTCAAAAGGCTAGGGAATAAAATCACGTGTAAAATCACAGTGAGAGGCAGAAACACGGGGTCTCTCAGGAGCCCTTTTAACGAGTAGCACAAAAAAGTGTGAATCCAGGGGCGCCTGGGTGGCCCATTCGATTGAGCGGCCAACTTCCGCTCAGGTCATGATCTCGGTGTTCGTGGGTTCGAGCTTCGCATCAGGCTCTGTGCTGACAGCTCAGAGCTTCTGATTCTGTGTCTCTGTCTCTGCTCCTCCCCCATTCCTGCTGTCACTCTCTCTCTCAAAATTAAATAAAACATTAAAAACAAAGTATGAATCCAGTCATCTTCAAAATAGGTCAAAGAGCCAAATCCGTTTGCAGCAGGTGATTTTTAACTACTAAATCATTTTTATTTTGACCTCTGGAATAGTTTAAGTTAGTCACATGTACGAAAAAAGATACATGGTGAAACCTTTCCTCATTCCTGCTGCCCTTGCCCCGGACCCCCACGCAGGTAACCATTCTTTGTGATATAGGACAGCCACCATTAGTAATAATAACATCTCTGCACTATCTCCTGCAGGCCACGCGCTGTTCTAAGTGCACTTTGAGTAGCAGCTTATTTACAAGCTGCGAGGCGCATGTTCTAACTTTGTTCTTTTTACAAACAAGGAAGCCTTGTGGGGTTAAGTAACTTGTGATCCGTCAGCTCTGTGGTAGAACTGGGTTTCAGAGCCAAGCAGCCCAGCCCTGGACTGAATGACATGGTCTGTTCGGTCACCTTTTGGGAGTCTTTCTGCAGATTCAAGCAAACATACAGATACATTTTCCCCCAAAGGATGGTATACTGTTCCCATTGTTCTGTAACCTCCGCCTTGGAAGTCACCTTCCAAGTCCCTCTCTGGGAACGCAGAGAACTTCCTCATTCTTTCCCGCAGTACCGTGTTATTTTGATCAAACACCCTCCCCTCCATGGTTCATCCAGGAAGTAGAGACTGAACTGCACCTGCCTGCAGGTCATTATGGGAGTGGCCGACTGGACAAGTTTTGTCTGCCAGCCAGGTCTTTGGACTGAGGCACGCAGTGAAGGCTCAGGGTTGGAAATAAGAGCCACGGGGGGAAAAGGAAATAAAACTCGCCAGTCCACGAGTGTCACCGAAGAGCCCCAGGTGTCACGCACAAGGGAAATACTGCAATGAAATAACTGTCCTGTGTGTGTATGAAGAAGCAGCAACTAGGAAACTACCCTAGAAGAGTTGCCTCTCAGAACTCATTTCCCTTCCTAAATGTGAGGCTGTACTTTTTTTTTAATGTTTATTTGTGTGTGTGTGTGTGTGTGTGTGTGTGTGTGTGTGTGTGTGTGAGAGAGAGAGAGAGAGAGAGAGAGAGAGAGAGAGAGAGAATCAGCTGAGGAGGGGCCAAGAAAGGGGGAGACACAGAATCAGAAGCAGGCTCCAGGCTCTGAGCTGTCAGCACAGACCCTGACATGGGGCTTGAACCTATCGACTGTGAGATCATGACCTGAGCTGAAGTCGGACACTTAACCAACAGAGCCACCCAGGCACCCCGAGCCTGTACTTAATATCTCTGCAGCAGCCTTGCAGGCAGAATTGGCAAAATGGAAGTAAAGGCACGGCTCTCACTGGAGTCTTAAAGGGAGAATGGGACAGAGAGGGTGCTCACCCCCTCCCCCCACAGGGTGCTGGGAAGCCTCCTGACGAGTTGGTGGCAGACTCTGATTCTACCAGATTGTATCTGTGACGCCTTGGGCTTCAGTCCACATTTTTTCTGGTATCTTCTCCGTCTTGGCAATCATTTCTTCCTTTTGTTTGTCCAGGTACATGCTTTAACCTGGGCACAGGGGTTGCTTTCCCGGAGGTTAAGCTACAGATGGAGTTTCCCCAAGGCCAGTGCCTCTTAGGAAGGGAAGTCGGTGGAGTAGAATTTATTGCTCTCTGATACACATCTGGGGTCTGGAAAGACCTGGGTTTAACAAAAAGCTGGTTTAGGTCAGAAGGAAAAATAAATATTGACGCACTCAGATCCAGAAAGAGGAAGCAGCTATTCATTTCATTTTGAAAAAAGAGAGTTCAAGTTAGGGGCCGGTCAGGTGAGGGAGCTCCCTCCCTTCTGAAATATTGACCAGGATCACATTTCATCATCAATTTTAAGGTACTTTTCGTAACCGTGGAAATTCCTTTAAAGCGTGTCTTTCATTATTTCCCTTTTGTGTTCCTTTTTTTTAAAAAAAGAAAAATAATTTATTTTTCAAATTCTATTCTGATAGAAGTGGAGTCCTTTTCTTGCATGTAACTTACAGCCAACCCTGTTTTTCTTATGAAAGATGCTCCCTGGCTTCTTTTGTTTTGCTCATCATTGCAGATGGGCTAATGACATCTTTAAAAAAAATCACAGCGTGTTTATTACTTGGATGTTCTTGTACAGTTCGTTTGAGAATAATTCAGGTTGCGGAAGACAGAGGTAGAGTTTTATCTCTTAACGACCCTCCAGCCTGCTAGACTTCATGCTAGTCTTATTTTGGATCTTTGAGTGGCCTTAAATTAGCTAAAGACCTGTCAGGAGGCAATGAGAAAATGCAGGGAGAATTTTAACAAGATCTTGGCCCATAGTAAGCCCTGACCGACCAATGTCAGTTGGTGTTAATAGCCCTAAAATGTCTATAATTTGTTAAAAAAATTTTTTATATTTATTTATTTTTGAGAGTGAACAGGGGAGGGACAAAGATAGATAGAGATGCAGAATCTGTAGCAGGCTCCAGGCTCTGAGCTAGCGGTCAGCACAGAGCTGGATATGGGGCTCGAACCCAAGAACCGTGAGATCATGACCTGAGACAAAGTCGGAAGCTCAACCAACTGAGCCACCCAGGCACCCCTAAAATGGCTATAGTTAAGCCACCTCCACCAACTAGAGAGGCATCAATTGAATACCAAAGATTTTCTGTGCATATGAAGGACTATGTGCAGATAATTTTCATAAAATGTACAGAAGACACTGGCAGTATGGGTCATTGACGGGGAATTCGGAAGTAAATCCTACCCATCCCCCACCCCCCTCCACAGATGGCATTTCCTTGAACACTACAGAAGCATGCTTTGCTTATCTTCGTCTCCTCCGAGCATTTATGGAGACCCAGGATGGGGAGAAGACCACAGGAGTATTTACTGCCCATCAACTCGGCCATCTCATTTGGTGACAGTCACAGAAGGCTGTTTTCCAGGAAAGGAGGTCGGTGCTCCAGGAAGGGTCCCTTGGGCAGATTCTGAGTCCTGGTCCAGCATTCATTTGTGCTGCCTCCCCAGGGAAAGAAATGTGGCGAAAAATTGGCATCACCCCTCTAGACCAGACAGAAAACGTAGGGAGGAAGCATCTAGGGAAGGTAGAACAGATTGAGGATATTTTTTCTCTGAAAAATCAGATGATCTCATGGAAGAAAGTTGGCCTTATTAAAAGTGGAAGATAAAGTAGTGTAGCAATTGAAAAACAGCAATAAAGCTGTCTGGAGATTGGACAGAGAGAGCTACTCTGTAATCTCTGGACCCAGGTGGGAGGGGTGACGGCAAAGGCCATGGCCTTCCAGAGACTGAGAAACTACCACAGGTGAGATTCAGTGAAGACTGGGAGTGAAATGCCCTTGGAACCTGTTTGTCAGGTACCAAGCTGAGTTTTTATCTGCACTTTACTCCTCCCAACTTTTGAAGAGAATTTGGGGACAGTGATGGACGAGTCTTCTAACAGATAGGCAAGGGCGTGGGGCTCTGAAACACCCAACAAGAGACGGTGACCGTCCCCTGAGGCCGACAGGGTGGTCTCACTGTGCTCATCACTGCCTGGCTGACCTTGAACAACTCCTGTCTGTGGACCTGGTTCCTTATCTGTACAATGAGGACTTGATTCATTCATTCACAGAAAACTTTTTTTTTAACCTAATTAGGTTAAAATTGCCCTGACTAGAACCTCTCGTATGGTACTTACCCGAAGTGGCCAGAATGGACATGTTTGACTTGGTTTTGACCTTAAGGGGAAAGCTTTCAGTCTATCATCATTAAGTACGATATTAGTTGTGAGTTTTTCGTAGATGCCCTTCTCAGGGTGAATTAGTGCTCTTGCAATCCTAGTATATTTAGCATTTTCATCATAACAGGGCGCTGTATTTTGTCAATTGCTTTTTCTGCATCGGTGGAGTTGATTATATGGTTTTGTCCTTTATTAATATGATGGATTACATTCATTGATTTTTGGATGCTAAACTAACCTTGAATTCCTGGGATCGATCACGCTCGGGATGGTCAATAACCCTACACACAGAGTGCCAGATTTGACTTGCTAATTTGTCTTCTTGAGAATTTTTGCATCTATAATCATAATGGGTCTGTAGTTTATTAAAAAAATTTGTTATTGAGGAACTTACATCAGGCATTGTTCTAGGGACTGGGGACACAGTAATTTTTCAGAACAGATTAAAAAAAAAGATCTCTTGTGGTTGAGTAGCACAGCTGCTTTCCACTCACATTTGACTTTTCTTTCTGTTTTGTCTCAATGATGCTTCGTGTTCAGGCTCAGAGCCCGTGTGCCAGACTCTTGGAAAGCTGGATGGTCAGTGTCTGGAGATTGGAAGGGGACTGCTTTCTTTTTTCTTTTTTTCTTTTTTAAAGTTTACTTACTTTTGAGAGAGAAAGAGCAGAAGCAGGAGAGGGGCAGGAGAGAGGGAAAGAAAGAGAGAGAATCCCAAGCAGGCTCCGTACTGTCAGTGCAAGAGCCCAACATGGGGCTTGAACTCCCGAACTATGAACCTGAGCCAAAATCAAGAGTTGACGCTTAACCGACTGAGCTACTCAGGTGCCCCGACTTTCTTTTTAAGTTGCTGCTCCTTTTTTGCCCCTCTTTTCACATAACTACTTCTATTATCAGGTATTAATGTTGTGTATGTGGATTCTTTCATTCGATATTATATTTGTGAGATTTGCATATGTGGCTTCTGTGGTCATGGTTGGTTCACTCTCGTTGTAGGATTTCTTTATATGGATATCCAGCAGTTTATTCACTGCACTATAAATGGACATTTGGATAATTTCCTACTTGGGGCTATTGCTAAACGGTACCACTGGGTGCATGTGTAGATCTGTCCTTTTTGCACACATATTTACTCTACTTTGGGAGGATCCCCAGGAGTGGAATTGCTCTGTCATGGGATGTGTTTTAAGTTCAGTGTTGGTAGATTCTACCAGTTTTCCACTATGGAAGTCCAAAGTAGGTTCCCACAGCAATATATGACAACTCCAGGTGTGAAACGGGGTCACCAGCACATCATAGCCACACTGTTGAGCGTGTCCTAGTACCCACATCGTGGCTGTAAGTTGCATCTCTCTGGCAGGTAATGGAACAAGGCAGGAGATCCTGTTCATTTTAAATGTGACAATTAAACAAAGCCATCCGCCCACCTCGGGCATTTTCTTCACAGATATTGGCACTTTCTTGGGTATCCCTTCCCTGCCAGCAGTAGAATCGAGGGGCCATTCCTGTCCAAATGCCTTCCACAGCCCCTGACTGGCTTTATATTTCCCCAGTAAGAAGAAGAAAAATGGCTCGGGGAGATCCATCACAACCACCAAGGACCGAGTGCCTACCTATCAGTATAACATGAATTTTGAGAAGGTGGGAAAATGCATCATAATAAACAACAAGAACTTTGACAAAAAGACAGGTAAGTGTTGTGGGCATGGGCTAACCTTTCCTGTTCCCTTCCGTTGTTTTCAGCTTGTATCAGACTTTGATTGGAGCAAGGCTGTGCCCATCTGCTGGACAGCCCCCACCCAATGCTACTTATGTGTCCGGGAAGAAGGGATTCCAGGATACCAGGGGCTTTGGAGTCGAAGGTCCCACCATGAACATTATCTGATGCAGGACTTGGACCAAAGGGCTAAGAATCAAGGGGCACTTTGTAGCCCCAGCTGGAGTTGGGAGATGCCATGATGAGGCTCACCCTCTGTGGGCGAGCTAAGTGACCCTCTCCTTTGAGTTTGCTTCACGTATCGGTTGCTCATTTAAAAAAATTTTTAATGTTTATTTCTGAGCGGGAGAGAGAAAGAGCGCAAGCCAGGTAGGGACACACAGAGAGAGGGGGAGACACAGAATCTGAAACAGTCTCCAGGCTCTGAGTTGTCAGCACAGAGCCTGATGCAGGGGCTCAAACTTGTGAACTTCGAGATCATGACCTAAGCCAAAGTCGGATGCCCAACCGGCTGAGCCTCCCAGGCGCCCTGAGTTGCTCATTTGATTTGTGACCTTGAGAGCATTTACCCAGGAGCCAGCAAAACTGCCCTTGGCGCCTGATAGGGTAATGCTGGCCAGCAGCCCACAGCCTGGAGTCGCTCACCGTGGACTTCGTTCCCGCAGGCATGGGCGTCCGAAACGGAACAGACAAAGATGCTGAGGCTCTTTTCAAGTGCTTCAGAAACCTGGGTTTTGACGTAGTCGTCTACAATGACTGCTCTTGTGCCAAAATGCAAGATCTGCTGAAACAAGGTGCGTTGCCCACCCCCTCCCTCCGTCTTCTTCCTGTTCCCTGGAGGGGCAGCACGCCAGTGGGCTCGGGTGGGGGGCAGGGGCGCCTTTGCAGGATAGGGATTTCAGCCTGGGAAGTCTCCTTCATCAGGACCACTCTGGCCCTGTCTGTGGGCTAGGCAGGGGACTTCCAGGAAACTTAGATCTCTCCCTGAAAAGATGAAATCTGCTCATGCAACAGCAAGGGATGGGTTTGTTGTTTACAGAACAGTCTCAATTTCAAAGAGTTCATTCGTAGGGAAGGAACAAGTCTGTAGCATTCTGTCCAGAAGGGACTTGACATGTAAATTTTTCTCTAATTCCATATGTTTCAGAAGTACATTATTTTTTTAAAGCTTATGTATTTATTTTGAGAGAGAGAGAGAGCGAGCGAACAAGCACATACATGAGCGAGGAGGGGCAGAGAGAGAGAATCCCCAGCAGGCTCTGCACTGGCAGCCCAGAGCCCAACACAGGGCTCCATCTCACGAACTGTGAAACCATGACCTGACCCGAAATCAAGAGTCAAACACTCAACCAACTGAGCCACTCGGCACCCCTGGAAGTACCTTTTTTTAAAAACAGATTTTACACATAAGGAAACCAAGGCACAAAACGGTTAAGTGACGTGCCTGGTGTCACAGACCTACCAGGCAGCAGGACCGTGCCCTCAGCAGCCCAGTATACTGCCTCCCAGCAGCCCCCTGAACCGCCCCACACTGGGGGCACGCGTCCTCAGAAGGCAGCCCCATCTTGGTTTCAGACTGAGGGAGAATTCTAGAGTTCTCCGTGCCTCTCACTTCTCTCTGCTGGTCTTCCTTCTCACCGGAGATGTCCTCCTCTTCGTGAACACCTGTCTGACAGCCAGTGGTCGCTGCTGGGGGCGGGGGGGACCCTTTTGAGGTCCCACAGGACTTATGTCTTAACCTTTCAACCTTCACCTGGCGTGTTCGCAGCGTCTGAAGAGGACCACGGAAATTCAGCATGTTTCGCCTGCATCTTACTAAGCCACGGAGAAGAAAATTTAATTTATGGAACAGATGGTGTGACGGCCATAAAGGACTTGACAGCCCATTTTAGGGGGGATAGATGCAAAACCCTTCTAGAGAAACCCAAACTCTTCTTCATTCAGGTAAACCCCCTTTCAGAGACAATGCCGTTGAAAATGGAAAAAGCTTACAGAGTGACTCGGGTCGGATCACTTTTACGAGCGTGCGTGCTGTTTCAGTTGGGGTTTGCAGGTTGGCGTTTTGTTTCTCTACCTCTACAGGCTTGGCATCTGTATTTGCATCAGACCACGGGATGTGAGGGCTTCTTTTTTTTTATTATTTTTTTAACATTTATTTATTTTTGAGAGAGAGAGACAGAGTGTGAGCAGGGGAGGGGCAGAGAGAGGGAGACACAGAATCTGAAGCAGGCTCCAGGTTCTGAGCTGTCAGCACAGAGCCCGACAAGAGGCTCAGACTCACAAACTGTGAGATCATGACCTGAGCTGAAGTGGGACGCTTAACCAACTGAGCCACCCAGGCGCCCCGGTGAGGGCGTCTTTAAGATGCTGCAATGTTTTCATTTGCTCTTGCTTACTAATTTGGCACAGCCTTTGTTCACGTATCGATCAAATGCTTGCTGTACCTGTCATGCGCTGTCGGCGGCACCTGGACGCAGCGGTGAACGCACATGCATTCCTATTCCCGACTCCATGGAGTGATCTCTGCTTTGTTCCTTAGGCTTGCCGGGGGACAGAGCTCGATGACGGGGTCCAGGCTGACTCGGGGCCTATCAATGACACAGACGCCAATCCTCGATACAAGATCCCCGTGGAAGCCGACTTTCTCTTCGCCTATTCTACGGTCCCAGGTATCAAGTCCATTGCCTATTAACAGGACCGTGACGTCTCACCATCAGCACGCAGGCTTGGGGCTCTATTCCTTTCCTATTGCTGCAGTGCTAAATCCCCCAAAACGTAATAGCTCCAGACATACATGTGGATTCTCTTCCAGTTCTGGAGGTCAGAATTCCAAAACGGGCTGGCAGGGCTGCGTTCCTTCTGGAGGCCCAAGGGAGAGAATCCATCCCCTTGCTCTTCCCGGCATGTTAGGACCCCCTGCCTTGTGCTCCTCTTCCTCCAGCTTCAGAGCCAGCGGCCTCGCGTCTCTGTGAGTCTTCTGTGAACGTGGCCCTCTCTCTGTCCACAGCTGGGAAGGGTTCTCCTCTTTGCAGGACTCCTGGGATGAGGTCAGGCCCACCTGAGCCACCCAGGGTACTCCCCAGCTCTTCCTTCCGTAGCGGTGATCACATCTGTGGAGTCCCTTCTGCTAAGTTCGGTCACCTGTCCACGGGTTCCAGGGTTAGGGTGTGGACATCTCCGGGGGCCATTGTTCCGCCTGCCACGGGGATGTGTTCATGTTTCTCTCCAAGTAAGCTCCACCCTTCCATGGAGTGTCACTCATGTTGTTGGTCATAGTAAGAACAAACATTTCTGTAGCACTTCACATCTTACAGAGTGTTTTTTGTGTCTCTTACCTCTTCTCATTCTTCTAATAAGCGGGTAGGTGTTACTGTCTTAGTTTTACACTTAAAAAAAATTGAACTGGGGTGAGCTTCAGTGACATGCTCAAGACCCCACAGAGATTTCGGTGTAAAACTACGGCTGCAGCTCAGACCAGGATTCCTTTGCACCACAACCCAGAAACAGGCGCCAGAAAATGCCAGGAGTGAGCAGCCCACCCATCTCCCAAGCTCCCTGTTGGCCTTAGTTCAGTGGAATTCCTGCCTCTGTTTCAGCTAAAACCCATTGCTTAGAAATGCCGCTGTTGGGTAGTAGTTCTGTCCCATGCTTGCTCCAGAGGCATTGGCTGGTGACCGTAAATAGGTGTGGCTGGAAAACCAGCTCTGGCAGGGTCTACAGATGAGGTGTCCTGAGAATGGCAACTTCACAGGTTTTCAGGATCACGTGGGGAAAAAATGTGGTCTTCCTGCGATTGAGAGGGAGGCAGTGTCATGGGGGCATCGGGCTGGGTGACCAAACCCAAGGCAGAGCTGTCGGAGTTACGAGCGAGGTCTGGCAGAAGCAAGGAAAGAAGGGTGAACTCCAGGGAGGCAGGTGAGAGAAGCGTTCCTAGAACGCCATCTTAACCGAGTCATGAAAACTCAAACAGCAGGGGAAGAGAAAGATGGCGTACCAGACTGAGCGCCAAGGGGTCAGAGGCCCGATGCTCTGCTCAGACTCAAAGGGCTGGACCACAGGGCATGTTAGCCTGCTTGGGCTGCTGTAACAAAATGCTAGACACTCAAGGGCAGAAATAGCCTTCTGGAGGCTAAGAAATCCACGACCAAGGTGCCTGCCATTTTGGTTTCTAGTGAGGACCTGCTTCTTGGCTGGTAGGCCACCTACCTCTAGCTCTGTCCCCACCCGCATGGCAGGGAGATGGTGGAGTCCTTCTGATAAGGACACTAATTCTTTGGGATCAGGGCTCCACCCTCATGACCTCCTTTAACAGTAATTACCTTCAGAAAGGCCCTATCTCCACACTAGGGCTGGAGCATCAACATTTGAGTTTGGGGGACACAGTCTATAGCACAGGATATGATGAGGCACAGCATGGATCCAACCCAGACAGGTGAACGGGGGGCCCCATTGTGGGGAGCCCTGTGTGCTATCCGAAGCAGCCTGAACTTCACCAGGATAATGAAGTACATGGGAACTGGTTTAGGGAAGAGAATCACAGGATGAGACTGGTTTTCTGGAAGACCACGTAGGTCAGGGGTTAGAGGATGGGAGCGCATGGGCGGTGCTGAAACAGAGGTGGCTGCGCACCACCGGCCTCCCTAGTTCATTGTATTGAACGAGATCTGTTACGTGAGCCCCAATGCAAGCGAATTGCGTTCTGGTACTTTTGCCAACATTGGGCTTAAATCCTCACGCTGAGGTTACCAGTGAGCTGCGGGACGAATTCGGATTCCTCAATCATGTCACACTAAAACGTTATCCCTGCTTATTGTGCGTTTATTCAATAAGTGATTGTTACAAATTATCATGGGCGAAGACCCGATTCTCATCACACTGGTGAGTCCGCTTAGGAGTAGGGGCACAAACCACAGCTCTTCATGGAACCCAAGTACAACTTCATTTTGTTTCATGCTGTCCCTTCAAACTGGAGGGAATGGGGGGGTCATGAGGGGAAGGCTCCTTTGCCCATGTATGGAAACCTTAGCAGCTCCATGGCTTTACAGCTGATGCTAAGATATTTAGACAGTATTGTCACTTTTCAAGTCACAAACAGTCACAGAATGGCCAGTCTGAAATAACAACTAAAACCATGAACCCAATTTGGCTGAAATTTCTTTTAATCCCAGATCAGCCCTGCTCTAGGTCTAAGATGCTAAAAGGGCCTTGATCCTTCCCCTTACTCCCCTCCTCTGCTGTTTGCCAGATCCTTTGTAGATTCTCCCAGAGTCAAAGATGGGAAGGAAGGAGGGAGGCGAGTTAAGGTAAGCTGCAGGTCCCCTGGTCACTCGGCTTCTTGTGCTCAGAACCAGTGAGATGAGCAAGGCTGGGTGCTTTCTCCTTGGGCACTTTCCTGAACCTCTGGGTTTCCTGGACCCTACACCTCCTTGGCTTTGGCTTTGCATCTCCGTTCCTGGCTGTGCATCCTAATTCCTTCCTCCTCGTCTGGGCATCCTCCAGGGCACTTGTCCAGACTCTTCCTGCTGAGGTCTCCTTGTCCCTCCAAGAAATCCTGTTGGACAGGACCCAGGGAGGACTGAGAGCCAACTCTCTCTGCCACAGACCATATTTGGTCCATGAGAAGCACACCCCTTACCCTTGTGAATGGTGGCCCTTCCCGGAGCGGCAGGCTCTCTGGGCTCTACCTGTAAGGCAGTTGGCCATTCAGCCACCTCTTACTTCCAGATTTCTCCATAAGGAGCTCGGATCCAGTTCTGTGTTCCCTCCCACCCCCAACAGCAGGAACACATCTCACAATCCTCTGAGATCTCTTGCAAATTCTCTCTTGTGAGGTTTGGATTAGAAAGTAGCTCTGTCCCCAGAGGGCGGTGAGGAGATCCAGAGTGAACAGAGTGCTCTCTGGCATTCCCTCTGAGCACTTAGGTATTTGATATGCATCCATGCAGGAACACCAGGTCTTGTGTTGAGCATCTTCACGCAGCCTTCTAAACCAAAGACGTTTGCTCCCTGAGCACACGAGCATTATTCTCACCTGGGACTTGCACGCAGAGAAGAGTAAAATAATTTCAGAAAAGCAGAGGCTGCATACACCGAGAGCTCATTCTTGGTGGTACGGCCAGGCCAGCCAATCTGATCATCTTCTTTCTTTCTCATTGAAGGCTATTACTCATGGAGGAACCCAGGCAGCGGGTCATGGTTCGTGCAGGCCCTGTGCTCCGTCCTGAATGAGCATGGCAAGAGCCTGGAGATCCTGCATCTCCTCACCAGGGTGAACAACAGGGTGGCCAGGCACTTTGAGTCCCAGTCTGATGACCCCCACTTCCACGAGAAGAAACAGATCCCATGTGTGGTCTCTATGCTCACCAAGGAACTCTACTTCTGAAAATAACCATTCCAGGGATGCGTTCTAGCTGAAGGCGATGGATCATTCATTCATGAATCTTTTTTTTTTTTTAATGCTCTTGAAATACTCAGAAATTCTAAAGGATTTTAATTTCAGGAACATTTGTTGATTCAACAGGAAAGAAACTTTTCTGGTGCTGTCTTATGTTCTTATGTTTCGGGAGACTTTTTTAAACAATGTTATCCATTTGATGACTGTAATTTCTTCTTAAGACTGATTTTCTGTTTGTATTTTTCTCCTTGTTGTCTCATTTAGTACATACAACAAAAACAACCTCTGCAGATGACTCTCGGCTGTGCCCACCATGACCAGTGGTGACACAGCAGACAGTCCTATTTGCACCTGGCAAAGGACGTTCCAGTGCTTGAGAAAAAGCAGTGTATGTTCACCTGTATTGCAGAAAGTGGGTATTGAGTATGATTTGAGTGATTTTTTTCCTTGACTTAGGGAAGATTCCCATGTAAAAATTCACAAAAAAAGTTAAAGGAGAGGGGAAAAAGTTAATCTAATAAGAATCAGACAGAAAACAGAAACCATTCGAGGTATTTCAATAGAGGGGATTTAATAGAGGATATTGACTTACAAAGATGATCAAAAAGAAGGCAAATAAAAGAAATCTGTTATCACCTATGGCTATGAAAAGCTGTGGTTACCTTAATCCAGAAGACCACAGGAACTGGCCACTTGGTCATGGTGGGGGCTGCCTGGTGCAAGCTGGGACCACCATGGCAAAGACAAATCCCCTGTCTGAGATGAGATAATACCAGCCGAGTCAGATGTGGAGAAATACCCCCGCTTCATCTCTCCTGCCCTGAGTCTCCCCCTGGCACCTTACCCTCCCAACCTTACCTGGAAGCCAGCTGACAAGGCCCTGGGAAATGTGATTTCCTGCAATACAGAGCACAGAAGAGCCTAGTGAGGCAGGCAGGAACAAGAAATGGATATCAGAATGGCCCTTAATGTGAATATAAGTTATCCTATTCCCTGATGTTCAGCGATTCCTCCATTCAGTTGTTTATTAATTGCGTTGTCTGATAATCTACATGTTGCCCACTCTGTGCAAAATAATCTTTTTTTTAGCTTAAACATATACCTGGAACTTGTTCAATTATTCCAAGCCTTATTCTGAGTAAATTTTCCGTTACCTCTAATTCTGTATGTGGGCAAAGATTTTTGCACTTTGTTTTCAAGGTTACTTTTTGAATTCTTGATAAGTTACTATTTTATTCTGCCTAATAACTGGTTAACACACAGATGTTATATTTATTGATTAAAACGTGGTTGCTTAATTCCTAACCTTCTCAGTTTGCTTTGCTTCTAAAGTTTTCTTAAGGCAGTGAAAAAGGGGAAAACAGGATAATAATTGACCTCACTGACTTGACCTCAACACATAATATAATTCAGGTTTCTTTTGAGGCTGGAGCACCAATAGAACCGTACGTAAATCACCACTAAGGAACCTCAGATTCTTCACTTAAAGGGTTAATTAACTTATAAAGCTGGTCGCAATGGGCTACCACTTATTAATTTGGCAACAAAATCAGATGGAGTAGAAGTATTTTCTCTATGATAATAATTAACTTTAGGGCCAGTTTATTAGATTTGTCCCTGGCTTCCTGCTTTCTAAGTATACCAAATGTACGAAATTTAAGTGTAGATCATGAATCAAGAATCAACAAGCATTTGTCTTACCATTCTCAAAATTCACGCTGTGTGTTCCTATTAAAGGAACTTCTCCTAGAAATAAATGCGTCTAAGTGCATTGTGATTGGAGGTAAAAATTATAGCACTCTAGTTGTTTGCTTGTAAGCTTCCTTAAAGATTCCAAATATCAGGGTTTGGGGCTCTTTAAAAAATTCTCTGAGCGACCGTAGATAGTAAGCTCACAAGTAATGAATGTTCTGTCCTGTCCCTTAGATGAGTGACATAGATGGCTGTTAGAAGCCCTTCATTGGGCAGACATTCCGCATATCAAGATCCGAATTCCTGTTCCAAGTTGGTTATGTGCTCAGTCACACCTCCATTCTTAAACTTTTCTGATCCTTCTATGAACTCAAACCCGGTGAATACACATTCATAGCTCTCCTTGTTATTTAGAACGCAAGCTGCGCCCTGCAGGAGTAATGTGCACAGCACCTTCTCCGCGCACATGGAAGACAGCGCAGAAGTGTGCTGTCCTTGGGGGCACAGTGGGCTCAGACCTGGGTTTCTCTCTAGTTTCTCTCAAGGTGCCCTGAGCCTGTTTTAAGTGTTAGCTGTTACCACATGCCCCATCAGCTTTAGGCTCTGCCCTGAGCGGTTTTCTCTGAGCAAATTTCCATAAACCACCTAAGCCTGTTGTGTTTATGAATTGCCCAAAACAGGTTTCAAAGTGCTGGAGTTCAGTGTATTCACATGGTTTAAAGCCTCAAGGAGAGAAAGGCCTCTCTGTGGGAAAGATGATGTCTTCTGGAGGGACACAGAACCGAGGGGACCAATTCTTTATTTCGGTGGCCGATTCTTCATTTTGTCCAGTCTCACAGCTTGTCACCTGAAATCTTGCCACCAGCTGCTCTGGTAACCGGAGATTGCCTTTGGACTCCGTGGGCACACCCTCCTGCTTCTGGGCCCTTTTCCAGCAAACATCTGGCCGAGTGAGAAGGAGGTGGTCACTAGGTTAAAGCAGCAGTCTGTCTGTGTCACGAGGCAGGGAGGCAAGTAACAGCAGCATAGGTATCACTAATTTCTGAAGGAATGTGACCCTTAAGAGTCCTCCAAAGATTTGCAGATCAAAACACCAAAGTCCTACTAAATGCTAGGTGTTGGGTTAGGGATAGGGCTAAAAAAGATGACCAGGAAATGTAGTTTTCCCTAAAGGAGGTTAACAAATCCCTCCAGTAACATTGTGGCCCTAAAGGAGTTGTGCTCACATTACCCTGGAATGCAGGGAAGGGGGTGTCCCGCTGCTTGCAGACTCCGAGAGGGGGATCCCAGAGGAAATAAATCCTCTTCCATTTTAGCCACACCAGAAAGGGTGAAAGGAGGCAGTATGGAAGGGGAAATGAACTTTTAAAAAAATTTTTTTAACATGTTTATTTTTGAGAGATAGAGCATGAGCCAGGGAGGGGCAGAGAAAGAAGGAGACACAGAATCGGAAGCAGGCTCCAGGCTCTAAGCTGCCAGCATGGAGCCCAACACAGGGCTCGAACCCACAAACTGTATCATGCCCTGAGCTCAACTCAGACACCCCACCAAATGAGCCACCCAGGCCCCCCGGGAAATGAACTTTTTAGTGTGACTTCTTTACTTTAGAGATTCTCAAGCTCTGGATGTCTGGGTATGAAGCAGATTCTCACACCCCAATCCTACCCCCATTGTAATTCTGTATTCCCGGGGTGGAGACCAGGAACCTGCTCATTTAACAAACCTGCCTGGATATTCTCACATAAGGCTTTTACACTGATACAAAAAATCTCCCTTGCAGATCAGCACACATGGCAGCAAAGCCTAAATGAAACCACTGGAAAAAAAGATCACCAAAGGGCCAGCCGTTTATTGACTCTTCACAGACCCAGTGTCTTCCTCAGCTCAGGCTGCCATGACATCAGCCTAGAAAGGGTGGCTTTACCAACAAACATGCATTTCTCACAGTCCTGGAGGCTGGCTGGGAAGTCTAAGTTCAAGGTGCTGGCAGATTCTATGTCTGGTGAGAGTCCACTCCCTGGATCATAGATTTTATATTTCTGCTGTAGCCTCACGTGACAGGAGGGATAAGGAGCTTTCAGGGATCTCTAACGAGGGCCCTAATCCATTCATGAGGAGCCTACCCTCAGGATCAAATCACTTCCCAAAGGACCCACTTTCACATAGCACCATATTGGGGGCTGGGATTTCAACATAAGAATTTTAGGAAGGCACAAACTCTCAGTCCATAACACCTGGCTAGCCATCTTATCCTAAGGTTGGATAGCAAAGGATCCAAGGCACGCATGTGCTCAGGAGTACAGAACATTTGCCCAGGAACTTCAGAGGCTGTACAGGACCTTCAAGGTCAGGGCAACTTGTAGAGGAAGCCCATGACATGTCAGGAAGGAGCAGATGGCGACGGCTTGCAGTGATGGGTTCAGGTGCACTGCTTCTCCAGCTGGGGGCAGTAGCCACCCTTCTTTCTTCTTCCTCTCCAATCACTTAGGCAACCATTTCTAAAGGGAGGCCACCTGTGTTTCCCCTCCTCCAGTGCTTCACGGGCACTACAATGCAAAACACTCCCTTTGACAACATCACTAACATGTTTAAATGAACTTCCCTCTAAAACACCTTTTGTTATGATTACATTATTATAACATAATATTATAATAAATTAATGTTAAGTAGGGAAGGGAAAAAAATAATTTTCAAGTGAGTGGTTTTTTTCATACCAGGGTAAAGGACTAACTCATAAAAGCTTAGGAAAATCAGCTTTGCAAATTATCTTTTCTGAAGCTTCCAGCTGTATTGAATGCTGACAGTTTTTAAGCATGGAGATGAAAGAGACAAATTTTTTCCTTTTGTGTTGCTAATTGCAATTTTGCTGAGGACGATGAAGCCGGCTTTCCTCTTGAGACATTTGCCAGAATACATTAATTGCACAAATATTTACAGACTGCTAAAGCACAGGGGCAGCATAGACCAAAAAAGATATGGAACACTTGAAAAAAAAAAAAACCGCCTTTCTGACACATCACATTTGTGGCCAGCTACCCAGAATCAGTGTAAACAATTTGCCCCTTAGCTTCAGCCAATGTGTTTAAAGAACATTGTCCATAGGTTGATTTAGTGTTTACTTGGCTGCTAAAGTCTTTCTTCAAAAGCCTTGACACGTCTTTTCCTCAGGGTTAAAAATAAGGTTTCCAAAAATGTATATTCCTTTTATAGATTGCTGTCAACCCTGAATCTCTCCGGCCACCCAGATGGCACACGGAAGAGGTCTATCCACTGGTTTCCAGGTCCCAAGGAGTTTCAGAAAGCTAAACAGAGCAAGCTAGAAGACTTGACTAGCAAAGCCACAACCTCTTGGTATCACCTTGATTTCCTAGCAGGCTAGTTAAGAGCAAAGGCTCTGGACTCCCGACAGCCCTGTTCAAATCCTTGCTTCGCCACTTCCACGTTGTATGACCCTGAAGAGTCTCTCAACCTCCATAGACCTTGTTTCTCCATCTGAAGATGGAAACAGTTCTATGACGGTACCTAGGAAGCAGTCCCAAACTCCAAGAGCCTGTAAGGAGTAAATGAAGAAGCTCTTAGCACCATGCCCGGATGCAGAAACTCCTGAATAAATGTTTGTTGTGGTTTTTTTTAAACCAGCCTGAACATATAAATAATTTAGGCCACAGAAAGAAGGGAGGGAAAGAGAAGGGGTGCAGGGGAAACAAAGTACAAGTGGATTCTAATATCCAGAAGAGGCTCTTTCTGAGGATAATGACTACCCATGCAGAAGAGAAGAGGAAGACGGGCAGGAGCTCAAGCTGGCCAGTTACCAAAACATCACAGGAAGGCAAGAATGTCACAGCCCCAAGCCTAAGCTTCAGGTTACAGATGCCCAGTAAAATACACGGTGCCCAGTTAAGTTAGAATTTCAGAAAAACATTTTTTTAGCAAATAAGTATATCCCAAATATTGCATGGAACATACTTACATTAAAAAAGTTATTTCTGGGGCACCTGAGTGGCTCAGTTGGTTGAGCATCCAACTTCAGCTCAGGTCATGATCTCACAGTTCATGAGTTCGAGCTCCATGTCGGGTCCTGTGCTGACAGCTCAGAGCCTGGAGCCTGCCTTGGGTTCTGTGTCTCCTTCTCTCTCTGCCCCTCCCCTGCTCATGCTCTGTCTCTCTCTGTCTCTCAAAAACTAAAATACAACATTTAAAAAATTTTTAACAATTAAAAAATGTATTGCTTACCTGAAATTCCAATTTAACTGGGAATCCTGTTTCTGAGAAGTTTTTTTTTTTATTATTGTTTTTGTTCTGTTTCATTTTGTTGTTATTATTTTGGTTTTGTTGTGTTGTTTTGTTTGTTTGTTTTGCTCCATATGGCCTCCCTGGCCCTAACTTTGCAGACAGCTGCTCTGGCTGTCCACACCTCATCCTGGCCCTGAATTCCCACTTCACGGGGCCGCTGGGAGGAGTCAGAGAAATAATGTGTGGGAAATGGCTTTGCAAACTTGAAAGAACTATAACATCAAGTAAGGAGACATTTCCTTCTGTGGGTGTTGTTATGAAAATACTGAGTCATCAAGCAAGAGCCTGGTCTTTGTGAATTTAAGGAGATGTATGGAAAATTCCAAGGAGTTTGAAAAGTTTATTCAGAAAGGGGAGGGCTCAAAAGACCCCAATGAGAGGGACTCTAGATGTGATACTGGTCAACCATGGCTCCACTGAGGCTCACCTGGAGTGCTTTTCCGGTCCCCAGGGAGCACCTAAACCAGTGAGTCAGGGTCTCTGAAAGCGTGGCCAGGACTAGGGTCATTGAACCTCTTCACGTGATTCCATTTTGTAGCGGAGCTTGCGAGCCAGTGGTAGAATACACCTACAACTTGACTGGGAACTTGAGCAGGTGAGAAACCTTGGGCCCTGGGGGCCCTCGGGGAGGGTGCTAAGGGACAGTTACACCCCTTAGTGAGGTTGGACATAAGAAGGAGCGGGGAGAAAAACAAGTAAGAAAAACATGGGAGGAGGTAATTTGTAAAAATAGATTTATTCCATCTGCTTAAAAAAATTAATGTTTTAAAATAATATAAGTATCCCGGGCAAATTTTTAAAACCAAGAGGTTTATATGTGAGTGAAAAGGAGTGGGTTAGATAAGAAAAGCAGACAAGAATTTTCTATAATTAATCAACCAGCACCTAAGAGCCACACACCCACTGGGGACAGTGTCCCTCTCATTTGGGAGGGCCAAATGATCCATTTGTGGTTGAAAAGAGCTGTGTTGGAGGATTTGTACTTTCCATGAAATTGCAGATGGCTCACAATTTTTCTTCTAACTTATGACAGGTCTTGTGGTAGCTGAGGACCAATTTCTCTTTCAGGCATAAAGATTTAGAAGGTGTGGGTGGTTATGTAAAAATGTAGGAATTCATGTGCTGAGTAAGTGACACCTACATGAGAAGCCACCACTTGTCTTTGATTACCATGACAGTCACCTAAAGGGAAGTGTGTATTTTCACTCAACAAATATTTATTGAACTATGTGCTAAGCACTGTTCTTGGCATTGATAGAACAGGTAACACAAAGTCTTGGTCCTCATGGAATCTGTATTTTAGTAGAAAAGACAGATAGTTCATATAATTTCAGACAGTGAGAACAGCTATAAAGAAAGATATAGGAGGATAAGGAGCCAAATCCAGTGACCAGCCCTCAGTTCTCCTCTTGCTCACCCTGTTGGCAGCATGTGATGGGGGGACCCCTCTATCTTCCCAAAGCATTTGCTTCCACTTCCAGATACCATGTGGTTCTGGGTTGTCATGTACTTCTCTGACTGTTCTTTTCTAATCTTTGCCCCGTCCCCACACACCTCTGCTCTCTCCAAGAGGGCCATGGTTTTGACAGTGGGCACATTCCCCTCCCTATACTGCTGCTCCCATGCCATGGCACCTCACGCAGCTACCACTCTCACCAGAATCTGGAAACATTGCTCCCTTCTCTCATCCCAGTAAGCCTGGAGGTGGTAAAGGCTCCCCATTATTGCTAGACACTAACTGCTTCACCATCCCTTCCTGGGTCTCTTAATCCAGCCAACACCTCTGTAGACAGTCCCTTCAGTCACTCTCTTCCATAAACCCTTGGGGGGTGCTGTTCCCTGATAGGACTCTGACTACCACTCTGCTTGTTTTTTTATGTCAACCTATCTCCCGTATTCGCTTTTAAAGAACAAAGTCTGTGTTTAATTCTTCTTATATCCCCAGTTGTGCTTACTATCCAATTGCTACCAATAAATGCTGGAATGAAATACTCTTTCTTATTAAATACCTTTAACTTAAACAGGAAATAAAAGCACTAAAAAGCATTTAAATACACACACACACACACACACACACACACACACACACACACACCCCTCTCAGGACAGAAGGCAAAAGAATGAAATAATGCTAAATGCTGATATTTTGAGTTTTTGGCTGATTTCTCAAATTCACGATCTATTCAAAATCCATATGAACATGCTTTTTCCTTCCCAGGCCCAGGAATGAAAGATAATTACTTCTGTTACAATAGAAATTGAAGTACAGGGTCACCTGGGTGGTTCAGTTGGTTAAGTGCCTGACTTTGGCTCAGGTCATGGGCTTTTGGTTCATGAGTTTGAGCTGCACATTGGATTCTGAGATGATAGGTCAGAGCTTGGAAAGTTCTTTGGATTCTGTGTCTGTCTCTCTGCCCCTCCCTCAATCACACACACACTCTCTCAAAAATGAATAAACACTGAAAGAAAAATTAAAAAAAAAGAAATTGAAATACAAATAAACTGAGAAGCAAGGAAGCCTAGTTGCTGACCAACGAGAGGATCTAGGAAACACTGGCTGCCAGGATTTGCGTCACACCCTGTGCATGAGATGGGCTTTGGGGAAGAAGCTCTATGTGGGGTGCCCACTTTTGGGGATCTCCTTCCTACTTTTCTTGTCTCTCTCTCTCTCTCTCTCTCTTTCCATTGTGAACTAGTTGCCACCCTTTCCCAATCAACCCTAATCCCATTGTTGCAATGCCAAGCACGTACAAGGAATAAGGACTCAGGACAATAAGGGGAAAGGGAAGGAAGAAAAAGGAAGCCCCCATCATCCCTTGCCCTAGTGGTGGTCTTGTTAGCTGTCTCCCTAGCCCACAATCTTTGGGCCATTTTCCATTACCTAGTCCCCCAAAAACTGGACCTAAATATTCTTTCGAAATAAAGAGGATTCTGACTTCAGCATTCTGTGGATCCCAGGGTCCTCCTTTGACATCTGTGTCTGCTTTTGCCTTTACAAATGAATCCAAGTATAAAAATAGACACTGTTGTGTATATTATGTTGGGAGAGGTAAGAAGAGATGATTGCCTTTATTCTGTTTCTCATATTTCAAAAATCTTTAGAGAGTTTCCAAAAGGATAAACTGGATGTCCACATGGATAACCAAACACTGCTTGCCTCTCACTCAGTTCCTTGACTTCCTCATCACCAGTGGCCTTCTTTCTACAGTATCACAAAGCCCCCACTCCCTTCAGCTGCTCTGTGTTTAAGATCACCAGTCAATCATCTGTCTCCAAGCAGCACCTCCTACTTTTCCAGCCAGCTGGTTCCATCTTTCTTCAATCTCATCAGTGCTTCCTCCTGAGGAATCCCCTTCTAGTCTCTCTTTCCTCCTTATGTCTCTCTGATTCCATGGTTTATCATTTGGGGCAGTCTTTCACAAATATCTTAACTTCCCTTGTTCCTATCTTCCTGGCCAAAAAAAAAAAAAAAAGGCATTAACTCGAAACAAACCTCATTCTCCAATGCCTCCGTTCTTCTCCTGAACAGCCAAATGCCACTAAAGAAAACCATACATTAATCAGACAGATATCTTGCTAAATTCAAGATCAAGATCACCAATCTCAAGAGGCTCTCCACACTCCCAGTGTCAATAAATACTTGTAGAGTGGGGAAATACCTACGGAAGGTGCTCTGGGGATTCTGAACTGAATGAACTGCATGCAGGTAGAGAAACAAATGAAGAGACAAAGCTACTAGATGAGGGCAGAAGAGAATGAAATGGGAAGACTAATTTAGAAGCAAAAGGAAGCAAGGATTTCAACAAGGCTTGACTGCCATTCCCTCTTGTGAACAAAATTCTTATTTTTAAGAATTGCTGAGTGGCTGAACAAGAGAGCCTGTCTAGTGCCACCCTGTTGATGACAACTGTGTTATGGATGAAGAAGCAAAGCGTCCTGGAGATTGCCGGTGTGTGCAACTGTATTGGGGAGAAGGCAGGCTCTCGTTTCCTCATCTGGCACAAAGGAATCCTTCCTACCTTCCCCAGGAGGACATTAGGAGGAAATGGATGGTGGGAAGCGAAAGAATTATTTCAACAGTAATGACTGCAGGAGGTCAAGGCAAGGCTGAGGCTGTTCTCAATAAGAATCATTGTGACTATAGACAAAGGCTAATGGGAATTTTTTTCATTGTTTGCTTTTATTTTTTGATGCTAGACAGCTGGAATGCTAAGGGCAGTTCTGTGCCAAACCACAGAAAGACTGAAAGCCCAGGACTTCCCTTGGACAATAGCTTCCATTTTAGCTTAGGGCAAAGTAAAATCTGTCTTAAGATAGTAGTAGTTCAGGAACTTCCTGTTGGTTCACATTTAAAGCAGCTTGTATGTATTTTCATCTTGCCACTAAAATCCCAGAGTGAACAGGGATAAGGTCAGGAGACCCAGGGAAAGGCACTTTGCTGAGACCTGAACCAGTGGCTGGCTGGCTGGCTGTAAGTACTGCTTGGTTTGAATGTTTTAGGTTCCCAGGGCTTCTGGTCTAAAATATTAATTGAAAAAAACTGCTGTTATGGGGTCTTGGTTCATAACTTTCTTGCATTGTACAGTCGGAAGGACATAGGACCTCTTGGCATCACACTCATCAAATACCTAATGACATTAAAATGAGCAGGTTATGGGCAATGATAGTGGGCGTAGATCCTCCTGAATGGGATCAAAGAGATAAATCTGAAAGGCTTTTTTGTTTGAAGGCAATGACAAGAAATGCAAGCAGAACTATGAAAAGGTTTAATTCTTCTATTTATTTTATCTTATCTTATTTTGTTTTATTTTACTTGAGAGAGAGAGCCCAAGTGCACAAGCAGGGGGAAGGGGCAGAGAGAGAGAGAGAAAGAGAGAATTTCAAGCAGGCTCTGTACCCAACATGGAGCTTGATCTCACAACCCTGGAATCATGGTCTGAGCCAAAATTAAGAGTTGGACGCTCAGCCAACTGAGTCCACCAGGCACCCCAATTCTTCTTTCTTAAATAGAAGGAGAAGCAAGGTGGTTGAGACAGCAACTCTCAAGTTAGGATTTCAGGTCTCTTTCTTTTTAATTATGAGTTCAAAGGCAAATTGCTTAGTCTCTTCTGATAACAGTTTCCCCATCTGTAAAATGTATATTATGTCATTGTAAAAGTAGTGTAAGTTTTATAGTATTATATGTAAAAATGTATGTGAAATCTATATGTTTTATATCTAGAAATATGTATGAAATTGAATGAGATTTCATATATTATGTATAATTTTATTTCTATAACAGAAGCTTAGGCTTATTTTGTTCATATAAGAAAAATTTATATAATAGGTGTTGTATATAACGGATTTCATATATATAACATGAAATATATATATTACGTATGTAATCCAGCATTTATAGACATACACACTTGAATCTTGAACAACAGGGAGCTAGAGGTGATGAACCCCCATACAGTTAAAACCCCATGTATAACTTTTGACTCCTTCTAAAACTTAACCACAAAGAGCCTACTGTTAACCAGAAGCCTTACTGATAACATAAAGAGTCTATTAACACATATTTTGTGTGTTATATATTATTATATATAATATGCAAAATATGTAGCAGGGGTCCTTTGCCTCCCCCCATTTTACTGGCACTGCTCGATACTTCCCTGCTCAATGCTTTCTTCATTATTGAGAGTCTAATTCAGGGTAAGAACTGATCACCGACGCATCCCTGATCTCAAAGATCTCACCTGCCCTTGAGGCCCTTTACCCTGTAGCATCCCCCTTCTCACAAGGGCCCCACGTTGATCAAGGGACTGCCAGCATAGCTGCCCAGGACAGGGCCCCACCTCTCAGAGTCAGTTTCACCACGTGAGCCTCAGTCCCCAGAGTCAGGCAGGCACCTGCAGCAGTTGAAGAACAGGGCCCCTGCTCTTGTTTTCCTCTGGAGAAAGCAAGTTCCTGGCATGGAGAAGCACTTATCTTATGCTTCCTCTTGGCTAGAAATGCTTTCTCAGCTGCATTTGGTTCGTAGCATCCTGCGCTCTGCCCTGTTGTCTCTCCTCCTTGGTGCTACTTCCCCTAGGGACTTTGTTGTCAGAGTCACTTATGGGGCAGGAGCAGAGAAAGCCCAGGGAACATGGTCCTTTCAGACACGCTGGCAACACCTCCACAGAACTGTCCACTTGGTGAGCACCAGCTGCTTGGATATGTCCTTGTAACTGTGGCTACACTCAGCCTTGGAGCAGAATGGAAAGCGGGGCATGAGGGCGCATCTCAGCAGCATTCCTGGGCACCATCCTGATGCTGGATGTTTGAGTGGTTAGTCAGTGAAGCACACTGTCCTTTGAGGACTAACTGACGTTTAACTCTTCCTTTTGACAGACGTGAACCGACAGCCATAATGGAGCCCAAATCTCAGAAGAGTCCAGGTACCCAAGGGATATACTCTAAGGAAAAAGCTTTATTGAAAATGACAAACAACTCTCATCAGGCGAGCCAGGAAACAGAAGATAGTTTTAGTGAGGATAACGGGTGGCATTCTGGGACAATGATTCATGGTATGGAGAGTGCAGCAGAGGCTGTTATGTTCGATTAATTATTTTGTGAGAGCTCACCTATCTAGAAGTTTGACATTTTCTGACTTTCATTAACCAAACGTTCCATCTGTTGCTTGGAGATGGTGCTGAAGCAAACTATAGCCCAGAAAAGACTAAAGAATATTTCATAATTTAATAGGAAATTCTCACTTGGAGAAACTGCCTGAATTGTTTATTATTGGGGCAGCTCGAGGTTTATTATTCAAAGGTCCTTGTTCATGTTTACATAGTTCATTGCAGGTGGGTAGTTAGGAAAGCTTAGGTTAGGATGAAAAAATTCAGAAATCAAATTATCAAAGTGCATATTATTAGTAAGTCACTGTGCTTCATATTATAGATGATACACAGGGTAAGTAATAATTGTTTTCAATGAGTTTATAAATTTTGTTGGGAAGTTAAGATAAACACATGTGGGTTACTGTATTGAGAAGCTAAGATAAGCACAAACAATCGGGGTATAGTAGGAATCATGAAAGTGTGAAATGTTATGGGAATCTGAAAAAGAAAGGGCATACAAGTAGTTGTAGGAATCTGAAGAGGTTTTATGAGAAGGCATGTAAGTTGGACCCTAAAAGATGTATAGGGTTTTAAGAGAGATTGGTGAAGAGTACGTCTCAGCAGAGAGGGATGACATGGGCAAAGCAATGAGTGGGTTACAGGCAGGATCTATCAGAGGACAATGTGGATATCAAGTAGGGCATTGGAGAGCCGAGGATGAGGCTGTTCCAGATTTTGACCTCATATGACCATCAATCCTTGAACAAGAGAATGGCATCATTAGATTTGCATTTTAGACTGGTCCTATTTTTGAAAAAGCTTCTATTTTTAATGTTTATTATTTATTTTGAGAGAGAGAGAGGAGGACGGGGAGGGACAGAGGGAGAGGGGGAGAGACAATGTCAAGCAGGCTTCATGCTGTCAGTACAGAGCCTTACGTGGGGCTCAACCTCATGAACCATGAGATCATGACCTAAGCCAAAATCAAGAGTCAGATGCTTAGTTGACAGAGCCATTCAGGCACCCCTGAAATAGCCATTAAAGTAAAAATTACATATAATAAACTGCACATATTTAAAATGTATAATGTGATAAGTTTTGATATGTGTACATGCCTGGGAAATTACTACCACATATGCATCACTCTCAAAAGTTTTCTGTTATTGATTTTCAGTTTGATTCCATTATGCTCTGAAAATATACTTTGTAAACCTTGGATCCTTTCAGATTTATTGAGACTAGTTTTATGACCCAGAACATGATCTGTCTTGGGAAATGTTGCATGTGTCCTTGAGAAAGGTGTTCATTGTGCCGTTGTTGAGTGTTCTATAAATATCAATCACGTCAAGTTTGTTACTGATAGTGTAGTTTAAGTCTACTAAGTCTTTGTAATTTTCTGCCTATTTTTTCTATCAGCTATGGAAAGAGGGGTCCTGAAAGCCCTGACTATAATTGTGGATTTGTCCATTTCAGTGCAGTTCTAGCAGTTTTTGCCTCAAATATGTTGAAAGTCTGTTATTAGGTACATAAATATGTAGGACTATTATGTCCTTTTGGTTAATTGACCTCTTTGTCATTATGAAAAGGCTTTTATCCCTGGTAATATTGTTTTGCTATGAAATCTGATCTTGCTATGGCCAGTCCAGCTTTGCTTTGACTGCTGTTGGCATGGTATATCCTTTTACTGACCTTTTACTTATAACCCATTTGTGTCTTTGTATTTATTTTTTAACACTTATTTTGAGAATGAGAGAGAGAGAGAGTAGGAGCAGGTGAGGAGCAGAAAGAGAGGGAGAGAGAGGATCCCAAGCAGTCTCTGCACTGTCAGTGCACAGCCCAGATGTGGGGCTCAAACCCACTCCCATGAAGCATGAGATCATTACCTGAACCAAAATCAAGACTTGGACGTTTAACTGACTGAGCCACTCAAGCACCCTATGTGTCTTTATATTTAAAATGTGTTTCTTGTGAGTACCATGCAGTTGAGTCTTGTTTTTTATCCAACATGACAGCTTCCTCCTTTTAATTGAATTTTTTAGACCATTTACACTTAATGTGAATATTGATGTAATAGATTTGAGTCTATCATAGGATTGTTTTCTATTTGTCTCTTTTGTTTTGTTCACCTTTCCCCTCTTTTTCATTGATATTTAAATTTTTTAAAATTTTGTAATGTTTACTTATTATTGAGACAGAGAGAAACAGAGCATTATTAGGGGAGGGGCAGAGAGAAAGGGAGACATAGAATCAGAAGCAGGCTCCAGGCTCTAAGCCACCAGCACAGAGCCCAATGCAGGGCTCAAACCCATGAACTGTAAGAGCATAACCTGAGCCAAAGTCAGTCACTTAACTGACTGAGCCATCCAGGCACCCCATTGATTTTTTAATTAACTGAGTATTTTTATGATACTATTTATCTCCTTTCTTGTCTTAGTAATTGTAACTGTTTTGTTATTTTAGTGGTCACACTAGGGCATATAGTATATATTTTTAACATGTCACAGTCTATCTTATTGCAAGTGATATACCAATTCACATATAAGAATTTTATAGAAGTGTACTTCTATTTTCCCCTCCTGGGCTTAATGCCTTTTACTTAATGAAATTTCATTTTACCTACACATATGTTATAATCTGCACCATATAGTGTTAGTATTTTGTTTGAACAGTCAGTTGAATTTCTTAAATGTTTTAAGTAATACAGAAAAAATTCATATATTTATCTTTGCAGTTACCATTCAGTGTTGTTCATTCATTCATATAAATTAAGATTTCTATTGGATATCATTTTTTTCCACCCAGGGGACTTCCTTTAATGTTTCTTGTAGTGCAGGCCTCCTGTTGATGAATCTCTTTAGCTTTTGTATATCTGAAAGATGTCTTGACATTGCCTTTATTTTTTTTAATTTTTTTAACATTCCATTTTAGTTTTTGAGAGACAGAGACAGATCATGAGCAGGGGAGGGGCAGAGAGAGAAGGAGACACAGAATCCAAGGCAGGCTCCAGGCTGTGAGCCCAATGCAGGGCTCAAACCCATGAACCATGAGATCATGACCTGAGCCAAAGTGAGACACTCAACTGACTGAGCCACTGAGATGTCCTGAAATTGCCCCTATTTTTGAAGAATATTTTTGCTGCATATAAAATTCTAGAATGACAGGTTTTTCTTTCAGTACTTTAAGTATTTTCTCCACTCTTTTTTTGTTCACATTATTTCTGATGAGAAATCTAATGTCTTTCATAGGTTGTTGTTTTTTCCTTCTGCAAACATATTTTCCTTCCTTCTGGCTGATTTTAACCTTCTGGCTGATTTTAAGGTTATTTTCTTTATCACTAGTTTTGAGCAATTTGATTACAACATGACTTAATGTAGTTTTTTTCATGTACCTTGTGTTTGAGGCTCCTGATCTGCTTGGATCTCTGGGTTTAGTTTTCTTTAAATGCATACACTTTTCAGCATTATTTCTTTAAATATTTTTTCTGTATCCCTACCCACTTAGGGATTTCATTACTTGTATAGTAGGCCACTTGAAACTGTCTCACAATGAGGCACCTGGGTGGCTCAGTGGGTTAAGCGTCCGACTCTTGATTTTGGCTCAGGTCATGATCCGGGTGGGATCATCAGGCTATGCATTGACAGCATGGAACCTGCTTGGGACTCTCTCTCTCTCTCTCTCTCTCTCTCTCTCTCTCTCTCTCTGCCCCATCCCCACTCACTCAGGAGAATGTCCTCTCTCCCCCAAAATAAATAAACTTAAAAAAATTAAAAAAAGGAAATTGTCCCAGAGCGTACTGGCTCTCTTTTAATGTGTTTTGATCCTTTTTTCCCTCTGCATTAATGTTGATAGTTCCTATTACTTTGTCTTCATGTCCACTAATCTGCTGTGACTCTGATTTAGGGTGTTTTATTAGTTTGTTTCTGAGACATTCTAGTTTTCATTTTTGGAAGTTCACTTTGGGTCTTTTTTATATCATCTGTATCTCTACCTAACTCTTTGAGTACATTAAATACAGTTATAATAACTGTTTTTACAACTTTCTCTGATAATTCCAACATCTGTGTCACTTTTAGGCCCATTTAAATAGATTATGTTCCTAATTATGGGTCATGTTTTCCTGCCTCTTTGCGTGTTTGGTAGTCTTCCACTGGTTGTCAGACATTGACATTTTTACCTTGTTGGGTGCTGCATAGTTTTGTATCTCTACAAATCTTGAGCTTGTTCTGGGATGCAGTTAAGTTTTTTTTGGAAACAATTTGAACCTTTTAAAACTTGCTTTTAGAGCATCTGGATGGTCCAGTCAGTTAAGCAATCTGATTCTTGATTTCGGCTCAGGTCATGATCTCATGGCTAATGAGTTTGAGGCCTGTGTCCACTTCTGTACTGGCAGCTCGGAGCCTGTCTCTCTCTCTCTCTCTCTCTCTCTCTCTCTCTCCCCTCCCCTTCTCATGCGTTCTCTCTCTCTCTCAAGAATAAATAAATACGCATTTTTTTAAAAATGGCTAGGTTCTATGACTTGTTGGGTGGATCTGGAGCAGTCCTCAGCCCGCAGATAATTATTCCTCACTACTGGGGCAGGACCTTTCTGAGTACTCTACCTAATGCCTCATAAATTATAAATGTTACTTGTCTGGCTAGAGGGAACAGGTACTTTTTCTGATTTTGTATGAGTGCTGGATACTCTTTTCTCTAATCTTTTCTAGTGGTTCTTTCTCTGGCCTGGAATAGTTTCCTCACACACATATATTAATACTCTTGAAATCTTAAAAATTTAGGCATGTCTCTGTGATTCTTTCTGTGTGCAGTTCTTTCCTCTTTGGCACTCTGTCCCCATGAACGCTACTGTCTTAATTTCCCTGAAGCCTTAGCTCTGTCTCCTCAACTCAAAAATTCACTTGATTCCACCTCAGTTCCCCTTTCCTTTGCTATAGTCTGGAAACTCTCAAGGGAACTGTAGGGTCCACCTTGTTTGTTTCCTGTCTCGCAGAGATCAGTGATTGTATTGCCCATGCCAAGTGTCTTGAAAACCACTATTTTATGTATTTCGTCGGTAAACCCAGTCCCTGTTATTCTGTCTTTGCCCAAAGTTCTGGGTCAGTCAGATTTGGTGTTCACTCTTAGGGGTATGTCAAGGATGGATTTGAAGATGTCAAGGCTGGGATTAGGGTGTCAGACTGGACACTACTGCAACAGTACAGTGAGAGACATATGAAGGTCACGAATGCATACCAATTTGAATACATTGAAACATATGAAGGTCTTGAAGGCAGCAGCGATGGGAAAAGAATGATAGGGAGAGATCCCAGATGTATTTGGGAAGTGAAAGTGGGCATGATTTAATCACTGACTGGCCATAAGACGGATGGAAGTGTGACAGTTAAGGTGACTCAGAGTGTTCTAGGTAGGGAGGCTGGACAGGCGTTGGTATCACCGCTTCATAAAAGGCACCTGGAGATAGAGGGATGAGAGAAAGAAGTTCATGGAAAATCCAGCTGAAGAGGTTTAAGGGCAAAAATTGCATATACTAGGGTGAAAATCCTGAAAATTCGTCCCGTCAGTTTCTCACAGACTGGATTTTGCTGATGACACCCCTGGCATGGTGTCTAACATATTTCTGTTTTCTGTATGTCCTACAAACTGGATCTAGAGGATTGGTGAGATTGTTCCGCTGGCTTTTTTGCCAAAGCTCATCCATTGGCTTTAAAATCAAACCCAGTGTATTGGCCTACAGCCTCCAGGCCCGGCTGGACTTGGCTCCAGCTTCATCTTAGACCACTCTTAGAGTCCTCACTGGCTCATTATATTCCAGCCACTCAGGGCTCCTGTTCTCTTCCTGGGACACCGTCCCCCTTTCCTGTCCCTGCGCCTTTGACTTTCTCGGCCTACCCAGCTCTTCACACACTTGGCTCATTCTCATCCTTGTGAAGTTTCCCCTGACTCCTCTTCCTCCGGGAGCCCCCCTTCCTGGCCACCGTGTCTCATCACCCTGGTCGTGTTTTCTAATGCACACATCACAATCTGCACTTACCTTGCTTGTTTTAGTATCTTGTTTATCATCCTCGTTCCACACATGATAGGAAGCTCCAGAAGGCCAGGTGACCTGAAAAGACCTCATCATGAAGTTTCCCTTATAGCTCATTTTTTAAGCCCAGAATCCTGCTGTAGAGAAAAACTCTAGTACCCTTATTAACAATTAATGTCATCGTGGCCAGAGTTTTTCTGTCACCAACCCCTCTGAGTTTGCTTGAACGCGGCGAGAAGGCAGACACGTAGTGTCTCTGGATCTCAGATACCTTAGCCAAAATTGGCTGAATACTGATGACTTCATAACTCAGATTAAGATAGCCAATTGACTCCTGGGTTATTTTCCTCGGCTTAAGTTCTGGAGAGAACAGTTCCATTGCCACGGTCAATAAACACCATCAGAGTTTTTGTGCCCTGGAGGTGGTAGTCAATGTGAATACTGAGGACACCCTGGGAGTGCCAAACTGGCCTACGTCCTCATAGATATTTACTTTAAGATTCTGCTAATTGTAAACAAGGTGATTAGGGATTTCTAAGACCAAGTTTTTATAAAATATCCTAGCTGTTGAACCTTTAAATTTAATACGACCAAAGAGTACCTGTATGAGAGGCAGATGAGAGACTGGTTTATTCTGCACATAATAAAGGCTAAAGTTTCTTCTGTTATTAATAACAGCTGCTCTTCAGTGAGCCCTACTGTGTGCCAGGCCCAACACGGAGAGGTTTCCATGCAGTAACTCATTCAGTCCTCACCACAGATCTGTGAGGTCAGTACTATTGTCTCCTTTTTACGGATTAGGAAGCAGGGAAAATTAGGGATTCTAGGTGCTCTCTAAATATTTGTTCAGTAAATAAATCTGTGATTTTTTGTCTATGGCCATGCAATTTTAAAAAGGAGCCAAAACTATTTTTGCAGTGTTGCTTCATTCTGGTTTTCTTTTTCTTTTCCATGTGTGTATGTGTGTGTGTGTAAAGGGATGGGGGGGGGGGGAGCAGGCAGAGTTGCTGAGAAGGAGGGGAAGGAGGCAAGGTGAGGATAACTGCCTAGGAATTACTACGTTCATGTAGTAATTCTGGCACAGTTGGAACAGCATGTGACTCTTGATCCTGGGGTCATGAGTTTGAGCCCAATGTTGGGTGTAGAGATTACTTAAATAAATAAACGTTTCATTTTAAGTTTATTTATTTTGAGAGAGATAGACACAGCGGAAGTAGGGGAGGGGCAGAGAGAGAGGGAGAGAGAATCCCAAGCAGGCTCCATGCTGTCAGTGCAGAACCCACGAAGAGAGATCATGACCTGCGTCCAAACCAAGAGTCAGACGCTTTACTGTCTGAGCCGCCCAGGCGCCCCATTAAATAAATAAACTTTAAAAGAAAATGTTAAAAAAAAAAGAATTATTAAACTCTAACATAATGTCCCCATAGTTGTGCTATCTAATCCTGATTCTGTTTTCGTTACATAGAAAAGCTATAACTCTTTAGTAAAGGCTGTCTTTCATAAAACCGTGGGCAAACAAGAACTACAGCCTGGATGTGAAAGCAAAAAATGTTTATTTTAACAACATGGTGTTTTTCTAAATAATAAAAGTAGTATATTTCTCAAAGACATTTTTGAAAATACTGAAGACAACAAACCTCTACATTTCAATCCTTACAGAGGAGCAGTTAACATTTTGGAAACCTTTTCAGGTAACCACTCTGCCACCTCATTTTCAAGAGCAGGTGTTTTTGCTGCTGTTTACTAAGCCAAGGAGCAGGGCAGAATTATCCTGCTCCTGTGGCTGGTGCTCCGGCAGGAATAGAGACAAAGCTTGGCTCGCATCTATAGAGCCAGCAGTGTGCCCCAGAAATGAGAGCCCGACGTTAAGGAGCTTCTAACTGTCATCTAAGAAAGGTCCTGGCAACGGAGGACCTGGCTGAATAAGAATAGTGTCCTTGGACCTTTGGGCTCTTCGTTTTCCTGCCATAGGATGGAAGTTCTTTTCCATACCTGAATAATTTGAAGACCTTTTCAGAGCGACATGGTGTTTTCCAACCGAAGCAGTTCTTTCTCAAATTTTACAGGGAACAAACTGAGTCTGTTCACTTTCTTTTATTAGGCAAACAATTTACATTTTATTATGAAAATGAGGTCTGCAAACAAGATTATTTTATTAAATCACCACCTCCTCAGCTTTTCTTCTCTGCTGTAAGTATGCACCATGATCTAACAGGCCTCCCACCAGCTTCATGAGCATTTTTAAAATCCCTTCTCTTCCTTGGAGATTTAACTAAGATGCAAAATGTTTTCGTTTTTTTCAGTCTTCCTGGAAAAAGCGGTTTTTCATTCTGTCAAAGAGTGGGGGAAGGAGCCTTCATCTCTCCTATTACAAAGACCAACATCAGCGAGGTTCCATTGAAATTGACCGGTGTGCATCCAGCCCAGAAAACGTTTATAACAACAGAGACTAACAAATGGCATCCAAATTGAAATTTAAGTCATTGACTGAAAGAAGCAAAGGCTTCATGCTTACAATATTGGTTGCTGAAAAGAAGCTAAAATGAGGAACATTCTGAGTAAAACACAGCCAAATACCTATTTCACACTGTGTATAACAGTTCATAAATTATTCATTAATAAGCATTTAGTTACAAAAGACTTTGATTCGCTTAATTTACGGATGAGGGAGTGCAGATAAAATCATTTCATGCCAAGATGAATTTTTTAAAAAGTATTAGGATTTGCTTTTTTTTTTCTTTGGTCTTCTCTTTGAGAAATTATGTACAAAAGGAAAATTAGGAAACATAATAATTTGTAGAGCAAAGAATTCAACGGAAATAGGAATTTTTGAATTAAATTCGAGGCTGAACTAAGTATTTGCAATCAGTGACGAACCAGATCTCAACTTATTTTGTAACATTATTGGACAATTCCCAAAACATTGATCAAGCAAACCTAAGTTTGATTCAGGTTGGATCCTAATTTAAAACAGTAGTCATTGTGCTTGAATCTGTGTAATCCTTTGTGTCTGTATCTAACAGAAACTCCAGCATAGAAGTCGGCATAAGTAGCCATGAAAAAATGCAATCTGTACATAAGATGTTTAAATGCCACCCTGATGAGGTCATGTCCATCAGAACCACTAACAGGGAATATTACCTCATTGGCCATGATAGGTAAGTGGTAAGAGAACACAGTGTTTCCCGTGTGCACAATAAAAGATGGACAGACAAATAAAACATCTCAAAACAATAAACAATAAACATACTTTGACCAGCAAACTGTGGCCACCCCCTGCAAAACCATCCGAGCAGTCTTCATTATTTGTTAAAACCCCTCAGAAAGTAACAGTATTCACTCCCGAGGGTGTCCATAACAAAGTACCACTAACTGAATGTCTTAAAACCACAGTTCCATTTTGTCTCACTGTTCTGGAGGCTAGACATCAGAACTCAGGGTGTCACAGGGCCATGTTCCTTCTGAAGGTGCTAGGGAAGTTCTGTTGCAAGTTTTTCTCCCAGCTTCTGGTAGTTCCTTGGCTTGTGGCAGCAGAACTACAATGTTCACACAGCATTCTCCCTGGGAGCATATTTCTGCATCCAAACGTTGTATAAGGACGCTTGTCATAAGCATGGTCTTGGATTTGAAGACCAGTACAACCTCATTCTAACCAATTACATCCACAACAAGCCAACCCAGCGTCCAGATAAGGGCACATTGTGCACTGCTGGGGATTGACACTTCAACAGATGAATTTGGGCGGACACAATTCAACCCACAAACCCATCACCATCTTCCCCAGATGCCTTTCCCATAAAAGAACCCGAAACACAAGCATCTGCACAAGCTACATATGTTAGGAAGGGACCATGCTCATCCCTGACGAAGTCTTCGGTTTTTAAGAGGGGCTCCTAGTGCCAGCAAAGGTGCCTAATGGATTCTTTATAGATGATTGTCTGCTTGACAGAGGCCAAGGCCAGCAGAGCAAGCTGGGCAGAGCAGACATAAAACGCTAAGGCCAAAGCATGATGAACCTTGATCTGCCGCATATTAAGCCCACGCAAAAAGCTTTCTTTTTCACATTGTCATGAAAGGCAATAGAAAAGATGTGATTTATATATATATTCATTCAAACACAGGCTTCATAAATACACGCCTTCCCCAAAGAGAGGCACACCTGGATAGCTATACAAAAATGGTGCTGACAGGTTAAGGGGCTTGCTTAGGAACACAAAAGAAATCAGTGTCAAAGCCAAAAGGTCCCAAACCTATGATTACTACTATTATTTTCAACTGTTCTTCCCGTTTCTCTGAGCTTTTCTCGCAGAGGCGGCACGAAGATTAATTCTAGTGTGCAAGTATGGAGGTGGTGAGGAGCCAGTGGGTCATTGAAGCTACTTCGGGAAAAATCTTTATTCCCCTGGTACCTGCTCCCACTGCCTGTTCCAACCTTAATAAAAGAATTTTTTTCTAGTTCAAAAGGGGCACAGGTGCTATCGTTGCCACCCACCAACTGAAAAGTTTATTCCCCTTGACAGGGAGAAGATTAAAGACTGGGTGTCCTTCATGTCATCATTTTGCTGGGACGTCAAAGAAGCACGCCAGAATGCAGAGGTGACTCTACATCGATAATCAAATAACAGGGCACCCGAACACAACCTCTTTCACAAGAAAACAATGGTGGCTTTTGCTTTTCTTCCTTAGCGACTTGCATTAATACAAGGACTAAATAAGTGAGAAAATGTACATCCTTGTTACTTTTGTGATGAACAACAGGAAAAAATACTTCCATGTTTTGCAAGAGATCTAAAATACAGAACCTTCAAATTTTCATTACGGGGTCAGAGGGGTGAAATGTAAGTGGGGCATTTTTTTAAGGGAAGCTCAAACTATAGTAGTTCCCATCATTGTTATTCAAGGTGCATAACCGCTACCTTTCTCAATGACTGAGTCTAGGCTGATTTCTATAAGAATGCTTTTCATATCTCTTACATTTTCAGTGTAATATCTCTTTAATGTAAGGGCTAGTCATTTTAGGTTTTTAATTTACTTCCCAAGAACCTTCACTGATTTACACAAGTTCTTTCTTAGGGCAGACCTTCATAAATGAAACTCAGTCTCTAGGTATCATTTTGACTTCTGAGTTGTTCTATGCTTCCACGCAGAGCAGAGGCCACAGAGGAAGGAGGTGGGTCTATGAGGAGACCCAGGTGATCAGAAAGTGGTGACACGGGGGTTAAAAGACAGGTTGAGGGAAATGCAGGACATTAGCAGCCCAGGCTGAGAGTCCTCAGGGTTTGGAAACAGGAGAGAGTTATGATCACCTCTTACCTTAACTAGAGGAGGCTGGCTGGGCACATAAATGTTAGTGGAAAAGACTGGAGGCAGGAAGCCCAGCAACGAGGCTGTTGTTTCATTCCAGGCAAGATGTGGATTGTGCCCTGATTGCAATATTCCTTTTCGATAGCAGGAGAAATTCTCACTGGGTGGTAAAAGGCCCTTGTCAGACCCCAGCCCTCTCCTTGGTCCTTCCAGCACATCAGAGGCTGTCAGACCCACTACACCAAGGAACAGTCTTCCAGACATGGTAATCAGACTTCTCTCTCTCTCTCTCTCTCTCTCTCTCTCTCTCTCTCTCTCTGTCTCTCAACGCCTTGCCTGGGAGTCTGCTGATGCTTTCAAACTATTACCCTTGTATTTGACATCTTCCTCTAAGACTACCCCACCATCATGATCTCAGCCCTAGTATTTATCCTGTATTTAGTCTGTTTCTTATACCACAAATCAGCCTTCCTGCTTGCCCATCCTACCTCAATATGTATTCATTCATTTTGGGTGCTCTTCACCATGCATCTGGGTATGTTGGGTGGAGAGGCCTCCAGCTAAGCAAAGGCCTGGCTGGCAATCTTTTCCTTCCTTTCACACAAAGGGTGCAGATTACCTCTGTAAGAAGATTCCCAACACACCACTTGGTTTCCTGCCATACTATCTATACGTAAAATAGATAAAATCAAGGGTAAAATCAAGGTTCTTATTAATCTCTTTCACTTACCCAGATCGATCTTGCTTCCTCTTATGTGCGTGTGTTGCATGTGTGTGTGACTTCATCTTCATTTCTAATGAACTCCAGTTGAGGAAAAAAATACATCTGGCCCTTGAAAGTAATTTGTGATTGTATTCTCAGGTCTCTTGGATTCACAATCTTCACAACTTCGGGTAAATGGGCTGAGTGGTTGGGCTGTTTTATTTATCTTCCAGCATGGATACCATTTTGTCCCTTAGAAATGTAACCATTGACTTCCCCTTCTCCCTGGGTACCAAGCACACCTTAATATGGCATAGCCTTCCTTTTATCTAGTTGGGAGCGCTCCAACTATTTTAAAAGCTTTCTGTAGCATATCAAATTCACCAGGCCAAAGACTTCATTTGGTATTTGTAGGAAATGGGTTGATAAAGATAACTCTTTTTAGCAAATACCCCTTGCTTTTCACTCATGATACCCCTTCTCCCTAAAGATAACAATACTGGCCAGCTTGCCTTTTCACACTTTACATTCCAATTCGGAGATTTTTCAGTTAGCTCCAGTTAAGAGTACCATCTACCTTGTTGGGTTTCTTTGCGGTGGTCATTGTTGTCATTGTCATTGTTATTGAAGCTAAGGGGGAGCCATTCTTCACCCCCAGCTCAGCAGGGTCTGGCTTCATGATCTTGGCACTAGAAATATGGACACTGTTTAAAAGGCATTGTTTTTAAAATCACTTTCCTTCAAGGACTTGCTAGAAAACATTCAAGATCTTTTTCAAAACCTCTTGCTCAAAGGCATTGTTCTTAGAAGAATTAAGTTGTACTTGTAAAAATTTTCCTGCCAGGCCAAACAGCTGCTTTAGTAGAGGATCTTGTATCTACTGGGGAGAGAAGGTGGTAATTGGTTAAACCTACATTACCTTGTAGACTATAATTTATACTATCACGTGATCAACACTAGCAAATTGCATTGCTATGGAAACAATAGAACTATGTGAGCAGAACACAAAAGGGGAATATTGAACAGGAAGAGGAAAGGTGCGGTGCCTTGATCATGGGCTAATTATTTTCTCAGATGGCACTGGGTGAAAACTAGTAGATGGGAGTGGGGGACTCAGTGGCAGAGCTTAGTGCCTTAGAATATGCCCTCCCCCACCCCTCCCCCCAAGAGAACTGCTTGTTCTGAGTTACAGGTCCCAATGGGAGAGAACAGCCTGAAAGATGAGCTTATATTTTTACCTCATCAAAGTGACCCAGACTCAAGAAGCAAGTTCAAGTTGTGTGGACTTTTGCATGTAACCTTGGGAAATCCTCTGATCTTCTCAACCTAATTAATCTATCATGGCATGTGGCTTAATTCTGTCCCTTGCAGAGAGAGAGAGAGAGAGAGAGAGAGAATAGAATTAATTCTGTCTTCATCTCTTTATTCAGCATTTAATGGAAAAAAACTCTCCAGGACAAGCTCATCAGCCACATGATTTCTTGTCAGAGACTACTGAAGACACAGAAGAAGAGAGTCATTATATTAGTCCTCGAAGTATTCTTTTAGAGGTAACCCCTTCCATCCATTAATCCTTCATTCCTTGTACAGATATTCGCTGAGTCCCTACTGGGTCCTATTCCTGAGGCCCTAGACTTGACTCAATGGAGCACGATGATGAATCAGGTGATATGCTCACAGTGCTGACACTTGAAAACAAGGCCACCATGATGCAAGACAGAAAGAGCCCTGTGCTGAAGAGAGATGCTTCTCAAATGCCTGGAGTGTACCAGGGAAGGGAGGCAGGGGAGGTGATTTCCAGATAGAAGAAAAGACTATTAAAAAATACCCCCCCCCAAATTAAGTACAAAACTGTGCAGTACAAGTTCAGAGAAGGACAAGATTGGCAATAGCTGAGGTGGTCAGAGGGGGCTGCGGGACCTTGGAAGGCTTGAACACAGCTTCACCAGGCCAGAGAGGGAAGGGGTGCTCCAGGGGACCCCAGTGGCATGAAAGCTGGCTCTGGAGGAGCACCATTTGTAGGCGAGCAGTAGGAAGACCGACTTGACTGGAAAGAGTTTTTCCAAATATGTGTTAATGATTAATCTGTCAGGCAGGCAATTGAAAGCCCTAGGGTTTTTGAGCAACCATTCCCCCAAATGTCTTAGTTGTGAAGGGCAGGCTGAGAGCCTCCCAAGGGCAATCTTTTCTAGGACTTCTGCAGCCCCTTGAAACAAGTTGGCAAGCCTGTGAGCAGAGTGGCCTAAGGCCAGTTTTGACCCAGCTTGGTGACGTGCCTCTACAGTAGCACTTGCTGGAAAAAAGAGTTCATATCACTAAGTGCCTAGTGATGAAACAGAAAAACAAACAGCAAGTTAGTGCAATAAAACACCATATCTGAAACACGGGGAATCCAGGAGGAGAAAACAGACTCTGAGTCAGCCAGAAGCTTTACCAGTTCAGCCTCCTAGAATGAGCACCACTGTTCATCCAACAGTGGATGTATTGACTGTATTGATGGGCCCAGAGCCATCATGTAAGGGATAAAAAGGTACCTGGTTATTGGTAGACTTGCATCCTTATGTCGATTCCTCTTGTCTGTAGTTGGATACTTCTATTGCTTCCAATGATCCTGGTGAATCTGCTGACCCTGGTAGTCCAGTGCAGTTCTTGGAGAGAACTGAACATCATTACATACCAATGAGTTCCTGGTACGTCAAACTGCCATGTTCTTAAAATTGATTATAGCCAATGTGCTTTTATAGAACAACTAGTGTTGATATATCAGTTCAAAAACATCACCATAGACCAAGTTCAACACATTATTCTGCAATCTCAAAACAGGAAGTGAGAACGGTTTCTCTACCCACTGAAAGTCACGTAGTGACCTTCTCAGATCATTTTCTGTCTCCTGGGGAACTTATTTTCTATTCTGAATTGATGTCTCATCCTCACTTCTGTCCCTCAAGTCTTCCCAATGGGAAGGGTTATTTTGACTCCATAGCCATTTTCGGAAGGAATGTTTGATGGATTTGATTCTAGCTGTGGCTGTGATTCTGAGGGTTGGGCATACTTGAAGACCTTGTTAGTTTTCATGTGGCTCCTAGCTACTGAAATCTGATTCACACACCAAAGAAAGTTATAAATAAACATGCTGAAAAAGGGTATTGTATTAACTTCTCATATTCTAGTTTTTTCAGAGAGACATCCCACAACTCTGCCGATAGCAAAGAGGGATCGCAGGCCATTCCAGACATTCAGAACGGGGGGCTTCACTTGCAAGAACAAGGCTCACAAAGTGACTCCTGTCTTCCACCTGCCAATATGGAAGCACGGACCATGAATGACAAAAAGGGGTTGGCCTCGCCTACTGTTGTACAATTATCTATACTAATCAAGTAAAGTTCTAATTTCTAAAGTTATGAGCAATACAGCCTTCCTTTTTAACTCAGAATTCAAGTTTTAAAATGGTTCCTAAAAATCTCCAAGTCAGCCAACAATCTGACTAGCTTCCCCTCCTTGTGGTGGCCAAGGATAGTGAGTAACAGAGCTGAAAGCCAAGCAGTCCCCTGGGCTGTGGGTAGCATTTTCAAATATTTCTAAAAATTATCCCTTGGCTAGTCTTTCAGGCTCTGGAACTCTGGATCACACTGACGTAGGTAGAATGTCACCCAACGTCTATGGTTAAAATTATGGACATGCAAGTTGCATGAGGTTTGGGTACAGAATAAGAGGGGGACATTTAGGTTTTAAGTGATGTCAAGAGCATTTGATGAAATTGTTCTCAGTGTTAAGTCTTTCCAGTATCTTCTTCTATGGAATCACTTCCAGTGGAGAAATAAGCAGACTGGTGTGACATATAATCCATTTAGTCCATTTCTTTATTGTTTTCCCATTGTCTGCCATCCATTAGCACATCCCAAGAGGAGTACTGGGGGGCATTAATGAGTAACTTAAATTCATATTCTCCAAATGTCTTGGACAATTTTTAACTGGGAAATACCATCCTAGATGTAGGAGGTAAAATCTACTCAGAAAGTACAGTTAAGAGCCAGAGACAGATGCCTGATGTGACTTTCATAAACATCTTATCTTGTAGTAACATCCCTGATGAAAGCCAAGTGAAGAAACTGAATGTGTTCCTTTCTCCTTCTGACATCATAAATTATCTTAGCCTCATTGAAGCTGCAGGACGGATATGGTAGGTTGGAGATTTGAGGATTCTTTATTATAAATGGGGTTAGGAGATAAGGATCCAACAACAGTATGTTGAATGTGTGTGGCAAAACCGATCCAACAGCTTGGACTGTTGAGTTGTTATCACAAAAGGTCTTTGGTGAAGGCAAAAACTAAGGTAGTGCTGTGTCAGGGGGTCAGCTGGGAAGTGAGTAGAGGAATGCCCAAAGTCCAGGTTTCTGATTTTTCGATGGTAAGGAAAAGCAGGAAGGAATAGGTATCGTCCAAGAAAATCATTCCCAATCAATGAGCAATGACTATTTGATAAATGAAGTCATGAAGTTAGTGAAGTCAACAAGAACCTAAGGTCTAAAAGAAAAGATCACACCAAGGTCTAAGACTTCCTGACACCTGTTGGTCTGGGACGGACACAAAGGTGAGCGTTTTCTTAAAATCAGCACTGTTCAATTTGATTCTATATTCTTTTAAAAACTTTGTGATTTATTTTGAAGGAAGATTACATTTTCTCAAGGGAAGAAAGCCCTTTAATGTAAAAGCCTTATTCATTCTATAAAAGGCCAGTAAACACCCCTTCCACTTTTCCAAATTTCCCACAGTCTGAGGCTCCATAAATCCGTGACTGAAACTCTAGACTTCTCTGTGCCTGAGCTTGCTCATTCATCAATTCCTTTATTATTCATTAGATATTCATTATGTAATCATCACATGCTCACTTTCAATAAGTACTTATTAAACACCTTCTGTTTACTTGGAGTTATGTGGGTATAAATATTTTTTTGGAAGGTAGCACTCTACTTCTGGGGTCTCATAGCCTGGTGAAAAACAACCACATAAACAAGTAAATATAAAATGCACTTTATTTAATTGTGCAATAAATGGGTGCTCACCTATGCAGTAGAAGTCCAGGGGCAGGGGTGGACAGAGGGGATTAACTAAAGGAAGTAGAATGTAGGAGGGCCATTAGAGGTGGTGTGATTAGAGTTGGCTTTGGAGGGTTAGGTCCAACAGTGGTGACAGACGGAAGAATATTCAAATAGAAAATGAAGTTTGTCTACTTCAGATGGGGTACAACATGGCTGAAGAAGCTGGTGATGGTAGTGACGGAATCCAGTCTGTGTCCTTCTAGCATGTCTCACACTGGTATTGAATGCTGTGTTCTATTTCAGTGTGGCTCAGTGGCAAGGCCCCCCGCGCCTGGGATGTTTATTTTTTCACGGAGATCACATTTTGGCCGTGAATGACCTGAAGCCCCAGGGCCTGGAGGAGGCTTCCTTGTTTCTCAGCCGGTCTGTTCAGGAGGTGAGTCCTGCTGACTGGCTCTGGCCAGGAATAAGGTCAAGGTCTTAGGTGGAGCCTGGATAGTTCAATACATGCAATATCTGTGATTTTAGAATCATTTCCAAATTCTTTCATATAAAGTGGTATTGGAGAGGGATCCAGATTAGGAGATGGAAAATTAGGGTCCAGGACCTCAGACGCAGCATGATGTGGTGGAAAGAGACTGCAATGGAATCACATTGGCTCAGAGTTTGCCTTGCATTACCTTAAGCCAATTTGTGCCTCACCTTTCTCTTCTGCAAAGTTGGGGGTAAGGATAATACAAGCTGTTGGAGAATTATATGTGATAATATGTGTGACATGCCTACACACGTGACTGGCACCTAGTAGGTACTCATAGAGTTACCTCTGCTTTTACTTCTCCAATTGGCTGAAGAGCATTGGCCAGGTTCACCTTCATACACATCAGTCCCCTCATCTCAGAAATCGACCTGGCTGTGCCTTCCTCACAGAGTGACTGTAAGAAGTAAACAGAACATGTGAGTGTGTACAAACTATATTTTAAAGGGCTGGCCATGCATATTGTAGTATAGAGGTGGAATTTAAGGAAAGGTATTAAGCAGGCTGTGTTGTAGCTTATGAACAAGTAATAAATTGTATCATTTATCTTGAATGTATCATAGATAAGCTGCTATATAACAATTGCCACTTCAGATAGCTGTGAAATCGGGTGATTAACTAGTTGTTACTTAACCTTCTAATTTCTGTATAAGTCTAATTACATGAAACAGAAGTTGGTGTTTTGATTTCTTACTTTGCTTTTCTGTTTGGAGTGTCATTGTAACTACTGTATTGTAAATGATGGAAAATAATTGCATATGTTAAAAAAATATGAAACTTTATAAAGTAAAAAAAATTTTTTTAAAGGAAAAAAATTTAAAAAAAAAGAAAAGAAAAGGAGATC